>NC_066575.1:6957959-7067959 GCF_024679095.1 Eriocheir sinensis | reverse complement strand
GAAGTGGAGAATAGAGAAAAGGAGAATGGAAATGGAAAGAATGGAATGAAGGGAAACATGGAAACATGGAAACATGGAAACGCAGGCAACAGAAAGCCTATTGGCTCATTACGAGGTTGCCCGTTCTGGTGATTTAATCTGCTCGACAGCCTGGGGCCTGGGGAGCAGATGAAAGCACCTCGATATTGAGGAGCAGATGAAAGCGCCTCGATATTGAGGAGCAGATGAAAGCAACTCAATATTCAGTTTACTCCCGACGCAGCGAAGTGACGGTCGATTCTATATTTGAAGGAGTTGATAGTATTCGCATTTACTACTTCTGAAGGAAGATTGTTCCAGTGACGGATGACTCGGTTTGAAAAGAAACTCCTTCCGATGTCTGTGTTACATCGACTAGACTGAATGGGTAAACCGTTATTTCTAGTTCTTAGGTTGGTTTGCAATTCAAAGAAATTGGAGTAATCGACGTTATTGAATTTTTTTAGATACTTGAAGACTTGAATCATATCTCCTCGTAGGCGTCTTTTCTCCAATGTAAAGAGATTGAGTCGCTTGAGTCGTTCCTCGTACGGTTGAGCCCTTAAGGTTGGTATCATTTTCGTGGCGCGTCGTTGAATCCTTTCCAGTAAATCAATGTCCTTTCTGTAATTAGGAGACCAGAACTGTACTGCATACTCGAGGTGCGGTCTTACCATGGAATTATACAAGGATAGCATCACGTCTGGCGTTTTACACTCGAAGTTCCTCGCTATGAACCCGAGCATAGTGTTGGCTTTGTTGTATGCTTTTTACAGTGATTCGCGTGTTTCAGGTCACTGCTGATAGTGACTCAAGATCCTTTTCCTCCTGCATCGCTTGCAGAGGTCTCCCATTCATGATGTATGTGGTTACTATTTCTGGACCCAATGTGCATGACTTTGCATTTGTCAACATTAAAGGACATTTGCCATTTTCCGACCATTCGATAATGTGATTGAGGTCTTTCTGAATGATTTCGCAGTCGGTCTTTGTGAGGGCCTTTCCCCCCACCTTAGTGTCATCAGCAAATTTCGATATTGTGGATTTCAGTCCTGATTCGAGGTCGTTGATATATATGATGAAGAGAATGGGTCCCAGCACTGACCCTTGAGGCACTCCACTAGTGACTGGAAGCCAATCGGAAGGCTGTCCGTTGAGTAGTACTCGTTGTTTTCTGTCGGTGAGCCAATCTCTTATCCACGCGATCAGATTGGCTCCAATGCCCGCCGAGTGCAGTTTCTTAAGGAGTCGCTCGTGCGGTACCTTGTCGAAGGCTTTCTGAAAGTCCAGGTATATAACATCACTGGGGATGTGGGCATCCCAGTTCTTATATATGCCTTGGAAGAAGTCTAATAGATTCGTTAGGCAGGAGCGCTTGTTTCTGAAGCCATGCTGGGTGTCGGAGATTACATTATTGTCTTCTAGAAACTTAACAAGTTTGTCTCTAATAATCTTTTCGAGTATTTTTCCTGCCACTGATGTCAAACTTATGGGCCTGTAGTTTAATGCAACGCTTTTGTCTCCTTTTTTAAAAATCGGTGTTACGTTCGCCATCTTCCAGTCTTCCGGGACCTTGTTCAATTGAACTGACCGGTTGAATATATTAGTGAGTGGCTGAAGTATTTGTTGTTTAAGCTCTTTTAAAAACCGCGGGGACAAACCGCCAGGTCCTGTTGACTTGCTCGTGTCGAGTTTGTCCAAATACTTTTTCACTTCTTGGTTGCATATTGAGTCAATTTCCAGGGGCGTGATTCCACTCGGCGGGTCAGGGCTCTCGGGCATAGTTTCGATGTCCTCGATTGTGAATACTGTTGAGGATTCTGGCCATCTGGTTACTGTCCTGAGTTACAGATCCAGTCTCGTCTGTCAGGGGACCAATATTGGATTTACTTTCTTTTTCGATCTGATGTATGTGAATAAATTTTTTGAGTTTGTCTTGATGTCACGCGCTATTTGTTTTTCGTAGTTGCGTTTACTACTCCGAATAAGGGTGCGACAAGCTCTGAGGCTGGTGGGGTACTGTGTACGGGCTTCGGCCGTGTCATTCTCTTTCATTAGGTTATAATTCCCTTTTTTTAAGTTTACCGCCCTTTTATTTCTCTGGTCATCCACGGTGGATCTACGGCACCATTTACTCGCCTGGGTTTCGTCGGCACTGTAGCCTTTTCTACTCCCAAAAGCTTATCTTTGAAGTTGTTCCACACGTTGTCGATTGTATTGTCGGTTAGGTGAAGTTGGTCCCAGGTCGCGGAGGAAGCAGCTCACGGGCTAGGTTGAAATTTGCTTTTTGTAGTCTGGTATCACTGACGGATTGTCTACGAGTTTGTGACTTATGTTGACATTGAATCGGATTAAGTGGTGATCGCAACCGTTAATTTTTCACCAACTTCACAGTCGCGAATGAGGTCGGGGTCGCTTACTAATACCAGATCCAGCAGATTGTTTTCTCTTGTTGGTTGAGTTACAACTTGAGTGAGGAACGAATCCTCCACCATTTCTATAAGCCTGTTACCCTCTTGATCTCCAGTCAATTGTCCCCAGTCAATGTTAGGGCAATTAAAGTCCCCAATTATTATTGCTTGTTTACTTTGTGTTAAAGAGTGAAGCTCTTCGTACAGGGCAGTGTCATCGGCTGCTTGTTGTTTTGGAGGCCTGTATACGGTCGCAAGTGTTAGTTTCTTATTATTCGCAGTTATTTCCACATAGACGGAGTCGTAATTCTCTGCATCCTGTTTGTCTATTTTATGGCAGGGAGCGTACTTTGACGTAGCAAATTACTCCTCCTCCTTTCTTGTGCATTCGATTTTTTTGGAAGCTTTCGTACCCGGGAAATGACAGTTCAGATACTAGATGTGCAGAGTTGGCCCAAGTCTCTGTGATGGCTACCACATCTGGTTTCTCAGTTGCAATATACGCCCTAATTTCGTCCTTTTGGGTAATAGACTGCGTGCATTTGTGTACAAAATGGAAATGTGACTACTGGTTTGGCCGCGTTGAGTTGAATGAGTTCGCTTGTCGGAGGCGTCGTTGGTTACACAGTTTCTTGCAAGCCGCATCGACGCTACGGTTCGGTTGATCAAGGGTTGCCTTTGCCCTCGCCTCAAGATTTTTGAATAGCTTTTCGAGAAGCTTTCAACTGCATCGTTCAGGAGCCTTCCTAGCCGCGCCGAACCAACCTCGTTCAAGTGGAGTCCGTCCTCCCAAAACAAATCTGGGCGCTGGTTGAAGTGATGCCATGCGTTCGTGAACCCTACGCCTTCATCGTTACATAACTGCTTTAGACTAGTGTTGACGCCGTACGCTTTACTGTTGTTGTATCCGGCGAACGTATTGACTCTCGGTAGAATTCCAGAGACGATGATGTGGTGACTTGGTCTTGTATTTCCGAATGACTTGACGGTATTTTGCTAACAGGTCCTGAATTTGAGTTGACTGAAGGTCGTTGGTTCCCGCATGGATCAGATACACTGTGTCGTCCTTCGCATTTACTGAAACTGCATCGACAGCTGATTCAATATCGTCCAGTTTGGCTCCGGGGATACAGAAGCGCTGCCGTGTCAACGTATTCCGACCACAAAACTCCGTAAGTTGGCCTCTCACCACACTGTCTCCAACTAAATTGACTCTAGTAGTTAGTTTGCCCATACCAGGAAACAGCGTCTGGTTCGTACAAGTGACAGCTGGTAGAATGGTCTTGTGATTTCTTCTGGAAGGGCGCGAGGTACAAGCGGGAGCGCGGGCTAAGGTGGGTTTGGAAGTGGTGGTGGTGTTAGTAGTGGGTGGCTGGGAAAGGGTGGAGGGTGAGGTGTGGATGGAGGGAGATGTGGTATCAGAAGTGGAGGAGGAGGCGGAGGTTGAGTTCGTGTTGGAGGTGGAAGTGGAGGATGGAGTGGTGATGAGGATAGTGGAGGAGTCAAGGGTGTTGGAGGGAGAGGAAGGGAGAGCGGGAGAAAGGGGAGTGGTACTGTGGATGGAGGTGGATGGGGTAGGAAGGGAGGTGGATGGAGTAGAAGGAATGGTAAGGGTGGCGGCGGGATCAGGCGTTGCAGAGGAGTGGGGTGGTTGAGGCGAGGCAGAGGAGATCGTGTTGGAGGTGGAAGGGGAAGATGGAGTGGTGATGAGGATAGGGGAGGAGTCAAGGGTGGTGGAGGGAGAAGAGGGAGTGGGAGTGGATGAGGTAGCAAGGGAGGTGGATGGGGCGGAAGGAATAGTAAGGATGGAGGCGGGTTCAGGCGAGGCAGAGGAGGAGGAGGTATGTAGTTGGGTCAGAACGTCAGAATATGAGTTTGAGGAGGAGGAAGCTGGAGTAGGAAGGGCGGGGAAAGAAGAAGAAGAAGAAGAAGAATGAGGGTAGGGAGTTGAGGGACGGCCATCAAGGTGTCCCAGATCAACGCATTGGAGCGTTGTAGTTCCTCGTTGGTTTTTTGTAGTGCCTGAATACGTAAGTCTAAGACACAGTACCTACACATCGAGTCGCTGGCTTGGTAATGAATCGCAGCATATTTCTTTGAACAATTACAGCAATTGAGATAGTTGGACGGCATGATTACTTCTTTTTTTAATTTTTATTTACTGTTGCAAGACGATATAATTGTGTGTTTTACAGTTAAGATGAATTTTGTATCCGCGTGGACTAAGGTGAACACCTGGAGGAGGCGGCTTTAAATCGGTCGAGTCACGCGGGAGAGTTTGAGGTGTGGCGTCTATGAGGGCCCACGTGTTATCCCTCCGGGATTAAAATTCTCTGGTGGATTAAACTTTTCCTCCTTTTCAAAACAGGTGTGCTGGTATAATGGTCAAGCTTTGTACTTCTACGTTAGTGACAGATTTTCTACGTTAGTTAGACACAAGAAGCTCACTGTCTTTCACTGGGTGCTGTGTTAGGTCGTGCAGTTGTAATCCTACTGGGGAAAGACAGGAAACACAAAAAAAGTCGATATATAACTTAACCGCTCAGCTCAGCAGGGAAGTCCTCTCACTGTAAGGTAATCCTCGCAACACTTCAAACACTAGTTAGACGCGTCACAGCACTGAGTTAGACGTTAATTAATTAAGTTGAGTGGTGCTAAATCAGAAAAGTAAACAAGCACAGTTAGTCGTTCGATTTCTGAGAAGGCGTACGGGCCTATTTAAGTAACGGTTAATTAAAAACGTGGATGAACGGATTTCAAAAGTTGTGACGTTAAAATGTAACACACGGAGTCGATTCACACACAAAATAACAAGTGTCGTTTCACCAGACGAGGTGAAAAGCAAGGTTAAGGTTTGATGCCGCAGCAGCAGCAAGGTCAACGTCTGTCCCTTTGAGGAGGTCAGGCGAGAAGGAAATGGAGGGTTAGGAGAGAGAGAGAGAGAGAGAGAGAGAGAGAGAGAGAGAGAGAGAGAGAGAGAGAGAGAGAGAGAGAGAGAGTTAGTGAAGATAGGGAAGGAAGGGAGGAGAAAGTGAGAGTAAAGGGAAGGGAAGAAGAGGGAAAGGAGGAAGGGTAAGGAGGAAGGGTAAGGAGGAAGGGTAAGGAGGAAGGAAAAATGAGGAATATGAGGAGGAGGAGGAGGAAAGGAAAAAGAGGGAGGAAGGGAGGAGCAAAAGTAAATGGAGGAAGGGATGGGGTGATTGATAAGGAGAGTAGGCAGAAGAGGAAGGAAAAGATAGTGAAAATAAACAAAGTAAATCAGTAATAACACGATAAAGAAAGAAAAGAGAGAATGAAACATGGAAACATGGAAACATGGAAATGCAGGCAACAGAAAGCCTATTGGCTCATTACGAGGTCGCCCGCTTGGGTGATTTAATCTGCTCGACCGCCACTTGGGGCTTGGTGAGCAGATGAAAGCACCTCGATATTGAGGAGCAGATGGAAGCCCCTCGTTATTCAGTTTACTCCTGACGCAGCGAAATGACGGTCGATTCTATATTTGAAGGAGTTGATGGTATTCGCATTTACTACTTCTGAGGGAAGATTGTTCCAGTGGCGGATGACTCGGTTTGAAAAGAAACTCCTTCCAATGTCTGTGTTACATCGACTCGACTGAATGGGTAAACCGTTATTTCTAGTTCTTGAGTTGGTTTGCAGTTCAAAGAATTTGGAGTAATCGACGTTATTGAACTTTTTAGATACTTGAAGACTTGAATCATATCCCTCGTAGGCGTCTTTTCTCCAATGTAAAGAGATTGAGTCGCTTGAGTCGTTCCTCGTACGGTTGAGCCCTTAAGGTTGGAATCATCTTTGTGGCGCGTCGTTGAATCCTTTCCAGTAAAGCAATGTCCTTTCTGTAATTGGGAGACCAGAACTGCACTGCATACTCGAGGTGCGGTCTTACCATGGAATTATACAAGGATAGCATCACGTCTGGTGTTTTAAACTCAAGTTCCTCGCTATGAACCCGAGCATAATGTTGGCCTTGTTGTATGCTTTTTTACAGTGATTCGCGTGTTTCAGGTCACTGCTGATAGTGACTCCAAGATCCTTTTCCTCCTGCATCGCTTGCAGAGGTCTCCCATTCATGATGTATGTGTGGTTACTATTTTGGGACCCAATGTGCATGACTTTGCATTTGTCAACATTAAAAGACATTTGCCATTTTTCCGACCATTCGATAATGTGATTGAGGTCTTTCTGAATGATTTCGCAGTCGGTCTTTGTGAGGGCATCTCCACCCACCTTGGTGTCATCTGCAAATTTCGATATTGTGGATTTCAGTCCTGATTCTAGGTCATTGATATATATGATAAAGAGGATGGGTCCCAGCACTGACCCTTGAGGCACTCCACTAGTGACTGGTAGCCAATCGGAAGGCTGTCCGTTGAGTAGTACTCGTTGTTTTCTGTCGGTGAGCCAATCTCTTATCCACGCGATCAGATTGGCTCCGATGCCCGCCGAGTGCAGTTTCTAAGGAGTCGCTCGTGCGGTACCTTGTCGAAGGCTTTCTGAAAGTCCAGGTATATAACATCACTGGGGATGTGGGCATCCCAGTTCTTATATATACCTTGGAAGAAGTCTAATAAATTCGTTAGGCAGGAGCGCTTGTTTCTGAAGCCATGCTGGGTGTCGGAGATTACATTATTGTTTTCTAGAAACTTAACAAGTTTATCTCTAATAATCTTTTCGAGTATTTTTCCTGCCACTGATGTCAAACTTATGGGCCTGTAGTTTAATGCAACGCTTTTGTCTCCTTTTTGAAAATCGGTGTTACGTTCGCCATCTTCCAGTCTTCCGGGACCTTGTTTAGTTGAACTGACCGGTTGAATATGGTAGTGAGTGGTTGAAGTATTTGTTGTTTAAGCTCTTTAATAACCGCGGGGACAAACTGTCGGGTCCCGTTGACTTGTTCGTGTCGAGTTTGTCCAAGTACTTTTTACTTCTTGGTCGCATATTGAGTCAATTTCCAGCGGCGTGATCTCACTCGGCGGGGCAGGGCTCTCGGGAATGGTTTCGATGTCCTCGACTGTGAATACGGATGCGAAGTTACTGTTGAGGATTCTGGCCATCTGTTTACTGTCCTGAGTTACAGATCCAGTCTCGTCTGTCAGGGGACCAATATTGATTTTACTTTCTTTTCGATCTTATGTACGTGAAGAATTTCTTGGAGTTAGTTTTGATTTCGCGCGCTATTTGCTTTTCATAGTTGCGTTTGCTACTCCGAATAAGGCTGCGACAAGCTCTGAGGCTGTTGTGGTACTGTGTGCTGGCTTCGGCCGTAGCATTCTCTTTCATCAAATTATAATTCCTTTTTTAGGTTTACTGCCCTTTTTATTTCTCTGGTCATCCACGGTGGATCTACGGCCCCATTTACTCGCCTGGATTTCGTAGGCACTGTAGCCTTCTACTTGCAACAGCTTATCTTTGAAGACGTTCCACGCGTTGTCGATTGTATTGTCGGTGATGCCAAGTTGGTCCCAGGTCGTAGGGGAAAGCAGTGCACGGGCTAAGTTGAAATTTCCTTTTTTGTAATCTGGTATCACTGATGGATTATCTACGAGTTTGTGACATATGTTGATATTAAAACGGATTAAGTGGTGATCGCACCCATTAAGTTTCTCACCAACTGTACAGTCGCGAATGAGGTCGGGTCGCTTACTAATACCAGATCCAGCAGATTGTTTTCTTGTTGGTTGAGTTACAACTTGAATGAGGAACGAATCCTCCACCCTTTCTCACAGCCTGTGACCCTCTTGATCTCCAGTCAACAGTCCCCAGTCAATGTTAGGGCAATTAAAGTCCCCAATTATAATTGCTTCCTTGCTTTGTGTTAGAGAGTGAATCTCTTCGTAGAGGGCAGTGTCATCGGCTGCCTGTTGTTTCGGAGGCCTGTATACGGTTGCAAGTGTTAGTTTCTTGTTATTTGCGGTTATTTCCACATAGACAGAATCGTATTTCTCTGCGTCCTGTGTGTCTATTTTATGGCAGGAGTGTACTTTTACGTAGCAAACTACTCCTCCTCCTTTCTTGTGCTTTCGACTTTTGTGGAAGCTTTCACCCAGGGAATGACATTTCGGATTCTAGATGGGTAGAGTTGGCCCAAGTCTCTGTGATGGCTACCACATCTGGTTTCTCTGTTGCAATATACGCCCTAATTTCGTCCTTTTTGGGTATTAAACTACGTGCATTTGTGTACATGATAGAAATGTGGCCGTGACGAGTTGTACCAGTTCGCTTGTCGGAGGCGTGGTTAGTTACACAGTTTCTTGTGGGTCGCACTGACGCTACGGGTTGGTTGATCAAGGGCTGCCTTTGCCCCGTCCTCGCCCGCCGTTTTTTGAAAGGCTTTTCGAAAAGCTTGTCACTGCCTCGTGCTGACGCCTCCTGATACGCGCCGATCCAACCTCATTCAGATGTAGTCCATCGTTCCAAAACAAGTCTGGGCGCTCAAGGAAGTGGTGCCAGGCGTTTGTAAACGCCACGCCTTCGTCGTCACAAATTTCCTTCAGACTAGTATTGATGTTGCTCGCTTTGCTGTTGAAGCCGGCGTAAGCGCTGATTCTGGGTAGAATTCCAGAGACAATGACGTGAGGGACTTGGTCTTGTAACGCCGAATGACCTGACGGTATTTTGATAGTAGGGCCTGAGTTTGAGTAGACTGAACGTCATTTGTCCCCGCGTGAATCAAATAAACTGTGTCTTCCTTCGCGAGTTCCGTGACAGCATCGACAGCTGAAGTAATGTCGTCCAGTTTGGCTCCTGAATACAATAACGCCTCCGCGTCTCTGTATTCCTGCCGCAGAATTCCATTAGTTGACCTCTAACCAGCGAGTCCCCTACAAGTCTAACAGATGTTTTCAGCTTGTCTGTGCCCCGAAACTGTGTCTGATCTACGCAGACCACAGCAGGAAGAATGGTCTTGTGGCGTCTAATGGATGAGTAGTGAGGAGTGGGAGTGTGGCAACTGGACGTGGTGGCGTTAGGAGGGCTGGTAGAGGAGAGGGACAAGGGGAGCCCAGGGAAGATGAGGAAGAGGCGGAAGGGGTTGACTGCAGGGGAGCAGAGGAGGAGGATGTTGAGGATGTGGAGGAGGGGGCAGAGGCGGAGGAGGAGGAAGGGGAGGAAGGGGTTGACTGGGGAGGAGTAGAGGAGGAGGATGTTGAGGATGTGGAGGAGGGGACAGAGGCGGAGGAGGAGGAAGGGGCGGTAGGGGTTGACTGGGGAGGAGTAGAGGAGGAGGATGTGGAGGAGGGGGGAGAAGAAATGAGGAGGGGGCAGAGGCGGAGGAGGAGGAAGAGGCGGAAGGGGTTGACTGGGGAGGAGTAGAGGAGGAGGATGTTGAGGATGTGGAGGAGGGGGCAGAGTTGGAGGAGGAGGAAGGGGCGGAAGAGAAGAGTGAGGAAGAGGAAGGGGAGGAGGAAGAGTAGGTGGTGGTGATGGTGGGATGGGTGGGGGAGGGGGCGTGGGTGATGGCGGTGCTGGTGGTGGAGGGTGAAGAGGGAGAAGAAGAAGACGAAGAAGAAGAAGAAGAAGAAGAAGAAGAAGAAGAAGAAGAAGAAGAAGAAGAAGAAGGGAGTTGAGGGTGTGACGTCACGATGTCCCAGAGTAACGCATTGGAGCGTTGTAGATCCTCGTTGGTTGTTTGTAGTGCCTGAATACGTAAGTCTAAGACACAGTACCTACACATCGCGTCGCTGGTTTGGTAATGAATCGCAGCATATTTCTTTGAACAATTACAGCAATTGAAATAGTTGGACGGCATGATTACTTTTTTTTTTTTTTTTTTTTTTTTTTTATTTACTGTTGCAAGACGATATATCGGTGAACTTTACAGTTAAGATGAATTTTGTATCAACACCTGAAGGGAGGCGGCTTTAAATCGGTCGAGTCACGCGGGAGAGTTTGAGGTGTGGCGTCTATGAGGGCCCACACGTGTTTTCCCTCCGGGATTAAAATTCTCTGGGGGATTAAACTTTTCCTCCTTTTCAAAACAGGTGTGCTGGTATACGGGTCAAGCTTTGTACTTCTACGTTAGTGACAGATTTTCTACGTTAGTTAGACACAAGAAGCTCACTGTCTTTCACTGGGTGCTGTGTTAGGTCGTGTAGTTGTAATCCTACTGAGGAAAGACAGGAAACACAAAAAAGTCGATTAATAACTTAACCGCTCGTGGCTGTAGCAGGGAAGTCCTCTCACTGTAAGGTAATCCTCGCAACACTTCAAACACTAGTTAGACGCGTCACAGCACTGAGTTAGACGTTAATTAATTAGGTTGAGTGGTGCTAAATAAGACAAGTAAACAAGCACAGTTAGTCGTTCGATTTCTGAGAAGGCGTACGGGCCTATTTAAGTAACGGTTAATTAAAAACGTGGATGAACGGATTTCAAAAGTTGTGACGTTAAAATGTAACACACGGAGTCGATTTACACACACGGAGTCGATTTACACACAAAATAACAAGTGTCGTTTCACCAGACGAGGCGAAAAGCAAGGTTAAGGTTTGATGCCGGTAGGGCAGCGAGGTCAACGTCCGTCCCTTTGAGGAGGTCAGGCGAGACTGAGGAGGTCAGGCGAGAAAGATAAGAAATACAAAGAACAAAAAAGAAGGGAGAGAAGGAAAGAAAGAAATAAAAAAAATATAACTTGAATCATATAAAAGAAAGGAAAAACAAATAACCAACTACATAGAACAAAAGAATAAACAAAAAAATAATAAAGGGAACAGAAAAACGACAGCGAGGAACCCCAAAAGTAATACACAAAATCACACCAACAACCAAAACAAAAAAAATATATATAAATACAAAACCTAAAAAAACGCTAAAAACACCTAATTTAGCGGGACCCATTAAGCCATAATTGTACAAAGATGATGGCCGCTGACACCATTACGTGAATCACCCACAAAATGACAGGGGGGAGGGGGAGGAGGGGGTCATTACAGGGAGGGGGGAGGGGGGGGTCATCACAGGGGGGGAGGGGGAGGGAGGTCATCACAGGGAGGAGGGAGGGGGAGGGCCATCACAGGGGGGAGGAAGGAGGGGCCAAAAGTGTGGGGGGGGGGCATCACAGGGAGGGGAGGGTGCCATCACAAGGGAGAGGGAGGGGGGGGGTCATCACAGTGGGGGGAGGGGGTAGTGCCACGCAGCCGCCGCCCCGATGCCACACTTGTTCCGCTAATGCTCGCAGTGCCACGACTTTTTTCGCCCTCATGACACCTCAACCTCGCCCTCTGTTAAATAAGTCGCGGGGGATGGAGAAAGGGAGATGAAAAAGAAAAAAAGAAAGAAGAAAAAGGAAGAAAGGAAGCTGGTGATGGATCTAATGACTCTCTCTGACTATTTATCTATTTGCCTGTATCTATCTGTCTGTCTGTCTGTCCATCTCTCTATACTGTCTATTTTCTTATCTTTAGTCAATCTCTAAATATGAAGTAATTAATTGAGGGGACGCGAGAGTAATTTTAAAGAGCTATTAATGTAGTTTCAGGAACCTTTTCTTCACTATATATTTTTCTACCTTTAGTAATTAACCTCAGAGTATAAAATAATTAGTTTAGGGGACGCGAGTACTCTAAAGAGCTATTAAAGTATTTACGATCCTCTTCCTGTGGATTATTATTTTTTCATATCTTAATGAGGTGACCTGAGTCATTTCAATATATTCGCAAACTTCTACTTTACAATTTGAGATAAAAGATATAAAAGTGAAGTATGAAATATTTAGCGGAGGTCACACTAATTATCTTAAAAGTTATCAACATCTACATCTACATAAAACTTTATTTGTATATCTTTACCTAAAAACTATTATTAAATGAAGAGAAATCCCGAGGCACCAAATATTCTTAAGGTCGTATTCTAAGACATTTCGGCGCCCAAGAACACATATTTGACAAGGCTTTCGTAGGAGTTGTGGGCATTTCCAGGAGTAGTTTTATGACCCTGGTGGTAGTGTGACCCTTCCTCTGAACCGTGAGCCTGAAGAAACACTCATTAGAACCCGACTGACCCTTTCTTTGACATTTAGAAATGCTGATGTGAGGAGCGAAACTGTCTTATGATACCGGCCTTAAGGTCTTAATGCATGATTCAGAAAGATAATGGTATATGCATAAGCAGCTCTAGTGGACTGAGTTGCCTAGTGGGTGAATGGTCAACGTGCTGGAGCGGCGTCTAAAGACTATTTCACTGGGCAAATTTTCCGTGGACTAAAAATTGCATTCTCTTCTTCCTACTCTCTTTTCCATTATCCTCCTCTCGACCTCCTTCCCCTCTTTTTCAATACCTTCCTTTCCTCCTCCTCCTCCCCTCCTCCTCCTTAAGGGGCTATTACACTGGGCAAATTTTCCGCGGATCTTCAGTCAAACCACGATTTCCGCTGGCGTGGTTCTCATTTGTTTCTTGTTATTGCTGATGATGATGATGGTGAGTAATACCGTCGTCCTTCGGTGAAATCTACCGTAGCTTTGGAAGATCGTGGACACGTCAGAAAACCACGGAAATATGAGAACCACGCCAGCGGAAAATTTGCCCAGTGTAATAGTCCCTTAAGCCCTTGTCCTGACCTCCAGCCTATAGCTTTGTAAGGACCACGACCTCTCACTTTACTTTCTTATGTTATCTACTCCTTTTTATCAACTACGTTTTTATCCACTTCTACCTACTTACTTTTATCTACTTACTTTTATCTGCTTTCTCCTTTTTATCTACTTACTCCTCTTTATCTACTTCCCTCCTATTCCTTCCTCAGTCCCTTCACCTTCTACAACCACCTGGCGAAATAGTCCCTATCGTCAAGACCCATTTTTGCACGATCATACACATTTGACCTCTTTTTCTTGATTGATTGACCTCTCTCTCTCTCTCTCTCTCTCTCTCTCTCTCTCTCTCTCTCTCTCTCTCTCTCTCTCTCTCTCTCTCTCTCTCTCTCTCTCTCTCTCCATATGTAAATAATGCACAAGTGCTTCAGGTCACACACACACACACACACACACACACACACACACACATTTATATATATTCATTTTTTTTTTGTAGCTTGCTGATGACCACTTTGAAAGGTGTGTGTGTGTGTGTGAGAGAGAGAGACAGTAGAAGTAGTAGTAGTAGTAGTAGTAATAGTAGTAGTAGTAGTAGTAGTAGTAGTAGTAGTAGTAGTAGTAGTAGTAGTATTTGTTGTTGTAGTAATAGTAGGAGCAGTAGTAACAGGAGAAAGAAGGAGGGAAGGACAGAGGAAGGGAAGGGTATGAATGAAAAGAGAAGAAAAAAAAAAGAAAAGGATAGAAAAAAAATAACTAGATATCTATAAAAGAAAAAAGAAAAAAATAGCCATATGATGATTTTGATAAAAGGAAATACTGGATAGGGAGTAGTAGTAGTAGTAGTAGTAGTAGTAGAAGTAGTAGTAGTAGTAGTAGTAGTAGTCGACGACGCTCAACCCAACGGAAGAGAGCAAGTGTCATCTTCGGAGCTTCTTCTATCTCGGCCAATTAGCGGTGATTGGCATCCTCGGTGAGTTATTACGGCGCCCAATTACTCCATCAGACCACACACACACACACACACACACACACACACACACACACACACACACACACACACACACACACACACACACTCACAAAGGGAAGGGTGGGAAAAACACATGCCTAAAAACACACTATTACCAGGAAGAGGAAGAAGAGGAGGAGGAGGAGGAGGAGGAGGCTTGAACAGTGACCAGGCGACTATTTTCTGGTGACTTATGAGGAGGAGGAGGAGGAGGAGGTGGAGGAAGGAGAGTGAAGTGAGGGAAGGAAAATGATAAGGAAGGTGATGAGATAATTCGTAGGTAGGAAGGAAGGAAACAGAGAGAGAGAGAGAGAGAGAGAGAGAGAGAGAGAGAGAGAGAGAGAGAGAGAGAGAGAGAGAGAGAGAGAGAGAGAGAGAGAGAGAGAGAGAGAGAGAGAGAGAGAGAGAGAGAGAGAGAGAGAATAAAGAGATTGCGAGTATATAAGATAATAAGCAAAGGAGTAAGAGAATGAGTTAGCAAGTTCAAATAGAGTCAGTTAGTCAGTCAATCAGTCAACCAGAGAGCCAGTGAGTGAGTGAGTGAATGAGTGAGTGGAAGGAAATCAGACAGAATGTAAAGTTAGACAGACAGACAGACAGACAGACAGACAGACAGACAGACAGACCTCTCTTTCGGCCACCTCTTTGGATTCTTTTTAGGAGCAGCGAGTAGCGGGCTTTTTTTTATTATTGTTTCCCTTTTTTTGTGCCCTTGAGCTGTCTCCTTTGTTGTAAAAATAAAAGTAACCAAGAGAGACAGAGTGAGTGAGTGAGTGAGTGAGTAATAGTTTCCCCGCATCTGTGAGTAAGCAAGTAATTAAGTGAGGGTGAGTAAGTAGATAAATCAGTCTCTAGGTAAAGTTAGAGAGACAGGAACCAAGAAAGAGACGGAAAATGAGTAAGTGAATGCTCCCCCCCCCTCCCCCACACACACCACCACCACCACCACTCCCCGTCCCAGTGAGTGAGCGAGTGAGTGAGTGAGCGAGTGTCTGCGGGCCAGGCGTCGCGTAATGAGTGGCTGGCGAGGTGCGTCTGTCCTTAATTGGGAGAAACTAAACACCTTGATTCCACACACCTGGCGACTTCCTTCTGGCCTGGATCAAGGTGTGGAAGGGGGGGGGAAGGAGGAGGAGGAGGAGGAGGAGGGAGGGATGACGGGAAGGAGGGAGAACAGAGAAATAGGAAGAGAAAAGAGGGGGTAAACAGGAAGGGGAGGGAAAAGAAGAAGGGGAGGAAGGGAAGGGAGGGGGGTGAAGAGGAGGAAGGAGGAAGGGTAGAGAAATGGACAGAGAAAACAGAGGAAGGAAGGAAGGAAAAGTAGAAGGGAAGGAGGAAGCAGATAAAAGGTCAGAGGAAAGAGAAACAGGAATGGGAGGGAAAGGAGAAAGGAAGTTAGAAGCGAGGAGAGAGAAAAGAAGGGAAGGGAAGGAGGAAATAGTGGAGAGAAAGAGAATTAAGGAATGGTAGGAATGAGGAAAGGGAAGGAAGGGGAGGGAAAGGAAGGCATTTAATGATTATAAGAGGAAATTGAAAGTGGAATGAAGAGATGGAAAAATTAACCGTGAGAGGATGGAATGAAGGAGTGGAAGGGAGAGAATAGAGATGGAGAGAGGAGGTAAGCTGGGAAGGAATGGAGAGAAATTGTGGAGAGGTGGAAGGGAGGGAGGAGAGAAAGAGATGGAGAAGGAAATGAAGATCTGATCTCTTTGTCTCTTTCCTCCTCTCCTCCTTCTCTCCTTACTTGCTTATTTCCTTCCTTTCCTTCAGTCCCTTCCTTCCCTTTCTCTCCCTTCTATCCTCTTTTCAATTGCTTCTTTCTCTCCATTAATCTCCTCTTCCTCCTTCTTCCCTCCACCTTCCTCTCATTCTCTCCACCTCCCTTCTTCCTTCACTCTGTTTTCCCTTCTTTTCCCCTTTTCCCTTCCTCCCTCTTTTCCCTTCACCCTCCCTTCGCTATTCCCTTCACCCCCATTCTCTTTCCCTTCCTTCCTTTCACTACCTCGTACATCCTAGTTTTCCCTTCTTCCTTCACTCTGTTTCCCTTCTTTCCCCTTTCCCCTTCCTCCACTTTTTCCTTTCTCCCTCTTTTCCCTTCACCCTCCTCCCTTCCTTTCCTGCTTACATACACCTAGTTTTCCCTTCTCCCCATCTTTTCCCTTCCCTTCCTATCTCCACTCTTCTTTCCCTTCCTCCTCCTCCTCCTCCTCCTCCCTTCACGTCCAGGTGGCGCTTCGCAGGATCATCAGAGCCATTACTGTTTCTCAATTTAGCTGATTTATCACCTCCTCCTCCTCCTCCTCCTCCTCTTCCTCCTCCTCCTCCTCGTCCCTCTTCCCCTTTTTATCGCGTCACTTTCTCCTCCTCCGCCGCCTCGTTTCCTCTTCTCCTTTACACTCTCTGCCATCATCTCCTCCTCCTCATTTCTCTTCCTCCTCCTCCTCCGTGACTCCTGTATCTATATTGTTTCTCTTTCTTGTCTTGTTTTGTTAGTATATGCTTTCTCGCTTTCTCTCTCTCTCTCTCTCTCTCTCTCTCTCTCTCTCTCTCTCTCTCTCTCTCTCTCACTTTTCTCTCTTTTCCTTTTCTTTCTTTCTCCTCCGTTGTTTTTCCCTCTCAATCAGTTCTTAAGTTAACCTGTCTCATAGTTTTCTTTTCTTCATCTACTACTACTACTACTATTAATACAACAACAACTATTACTACTATTAATACAACAACTATTACTACTAAAAATACTACCAATACAACAACAGCAATGATAATAATAATAATAATAATAATAATAATAATAATAATAATAATAATAATAATAATAATAATAATAATAATAATAACAATAATAATAACAAATCAATATCTATAACACTTAATTTCTTCCGTTCTGCGAGTTTAAATTTCAATTCTGACTAGTTTATAATCTTGGTGGTGGGGAAGAAAAAGACATTGGTGTGTTATGTATGACAGTGGTAGCTGGTGATGGAGGTGATGGTAGTAGTAGTAGTAGTAGTAGTGGTGGTGGTGGTAGTAGCAGTAGTAGTAGTAGTAGTAGTAGTTGGTCTTATTGTTGAAACTTGTTGGTTTTGCTAAGTGTTGACGGTTTTGTTGGTGGTAGTGAAACACGGTGTTATTGTTTTTACTGAAGGTGTTAATGTTGATGTTGGTGGTGATTCACAGAGGTGGTGGTGGTGGTGATGGTGATGGTGATGGTGGAGGTGTTGGTGGTGGTGATACATGGTGTTGTTGATACTGAAGGTGTTAATATTGGTGTTGGTCTTGGTGTTGGTGTTGGTGGTGGTGGTGGTGTTGCGTGCCCGTCTTAATGCGCCGCAAATTAATAACTCCCGCCATTACCGCCGCACCGCCGCCGCCTCATCGCCGCCCGGATATGACGCGTCGCTCCTGCAATACATCACCCCTAACTCTCTCTCTCTCTCTCTCTCTCTCTCTCTCTCTCTCTCTCTCTCTATTTCCTCCTTTTATCATCACCTTTTGTTCTCTCTCTCTCTCTCTCTCTCTCTCTCTCTCTCTCTCTCTCTCTCTCTCTCTCTCTCTCTCTCTGGTAAGATGACGAGTGACGAGGGTGATTCAATACATTATGTGGCTCGTGTGTGTGTGTGTGTGTGTGTGTGTGTAGACCTGTGCGTGTTTACGTTTGTGTTTGTTGTTTATCTGTGGAAGGGAAACAGGGAGGAAGGGAGGGAGGGAGAGAAGGGAAGGGGAGAGGGAGGAGGAAAGGAAAGGAGGGAAGGCAGGGGGGAAAGTTGGAAAGTTTCGTTTAGTCGGCGCAACATCTGTGGTCATATGCCGGAGAGACAGAAGGGGAAGGAATTATAGGAGAAAGGGGGAGAGAGGGAGAGATGGGAAGGAAGTAAGGAAGGGGGAGGAAGAGGGAAGTGAGGGAAGGAAAAGGAAGGAAAGATGGAAAAATGGAGGAAAAGATGAAGAGGGGAAATGAAGGAGGTGCAAATGAGTGAAAAGGAATGGAGAGAGAGAGAGAGAAAGCGAGAGGAAAAGTTTGAAGAGGCGAAGAGGAATTGAAGAAGGACGAAAAGACGAAAGAGAAGGAAGAGAAATATGATAAAAGAAGAAACAAAGGGGGAGAAATATTTGGAGATAAAGGAAAAAGGAGGAAAGGGAAGGGAGGGGAAAGTAAGGGAAAATTGAGAATCAGATTAGATAAAGGAAGCGAAGAATGCGAAGGAGGAAAGAGGGGGGAGGAGAGGAAGAGGGGAGAGTGAAGGGAAGAGGGGAAGAAAGGAAGAGACGAGGAAGAAGGGGAGAAGTGGAGAGGGAGAAGACAGGGAGTGGGGAAGAGGGGGAAGGAAGAAAAGGGGGAAGGAAAAAAAAAAGAGGGTTATGGGGAAGGAAGGGAATGGGGAGGAGGGAGCAAAGGAAAGGAGGGAGAGGGAAAGGGATAGGGAGGAGGATGGGAGGAGGAGGAGGGGGTAGTACGGGAGGGGAGGGGGGAGGGGGGGCGGGTGTTGTTTTAATATTCGATGTTTGGATCGTGCGGGAAAATCTGGTGTAATTTTGGATGTTTGTTTTGGCGGTGATGAAAAGACGAGGCTCCGGGCGGTGTTTGTGATCATCGGGCGGCGGTGTTGATCTCTCTCTCTCTCTCTCTCTCTCTCTCTCTCTCTCTCTCTCTCTCTCTCTCTCTCTCTCTCTCTCTCATCATTTCTCTTCCCACTTTTCCTTCTTCATTCTTTTTTCTCTCGTTTTCTTTACATATTAATTTTGTATTCTTTCTTATTTTAGCGTCCTTTCCTTGCTCTTCCTACTCTTCCTTTTATTTTGGACATTCCCTTTAAGCCGCTGCTCTCTGGGAACGAAACAAAAGGAGAAGAGAGAAAACTAGGAAAGAGGAGAGGAGAAGGAAAGAAGGAAGGTATGAAACAAGCTACAGAAAGGGTAAAAAAAAGTGAGGGAGGGAGGGAAACGAATGACAGGTAGGAGAGAAAAGAGAGAAAAAGATGATCGAGAGAGAGAGAGAGAGGGAGTGGGAAAGAGAGGGAAAGGGGAATAGAGAAGGGAGGGAAGATGGGGGTGCATAGCGTACGTCTACCTGTCTTAATGACGCTAATTACCCCGCGCAAAACACCTGACAGTGGACCCTTACCCTTAGCGCGCGCCCCGACCCCGCTGGACACAAGACCCGCTTCGCACAGACCCGCAATCTACACGGCGATCACTGCGGGGGGGAGAGGGGGAGAGGGGACTGGGGGGGGAGTGGGAAGGGGAGCGAGGGGGAATAACAGCTTCCTTCCCCTCGTGCAATATTCCCTAATTATGGTAACCCGGCGAAGGGGAAGGGAGGGGAATGGGAAGGGAGGCGAAGGGGAGGGAAGGGAAAAAAGAGGGAAAAGGGAAAAAGACGCAAGGAAATTCTCTCCCATCATTATCATATTCTCTCTCTCTCTCTCTCTCTCTCTCTCTCTCTCTCTCTCTCTCTCTCTCTCTCTCGTTTTCTTGGTCTTTTTCCTTTATCTTTTTCTTTCTTTTTCCTATAATCGTGGTGGTGGTAGTAGTAGTAGTAGTAGTAGTAGTAGTAGTAGTAGTAGTAGTAGTAGTAGTAGTCGGGTTTCCCAAGGATGTAAAAACGGTGTGTGTGTGTGTGTGTGTGTGTGTGTGTGAGAGAGAGAGAGAGAGAGAGAGAGAGAGAACATACGAGAAAGAACCTGCCAGAGAACATGCGAGAGAATATGCAAGAGAAAAAAAAAACATAATATGCAAGCAATCTGTACCTCTATGTAAGCGATCCGAATCTATAACCAGGCGATTGGAATCTTTAAGCAAGCGATCGGAATCTCTATATGCCCGATCCATAATCAATGCGGTGCGCCCCTTATCTTATCTCAATCGCATCTCCTCCGAGCACCATTTGGCCGCAAAACACGAGCTGAACATTGCCTGGTCGGCGCGCTAACACATCCCATCATGTCGTTAGTTACCCCGTAAAAAACGAAGACAGCGAACGCTCAACATGTAATTACGATAACTTAATATTTATCTTACGTGTTTTTATAAGGGGAGGGGGTCACTGAAGGATGAACAAGAAGAAAATAATAAACGTAATAATAAATTTAGCCTAATTTCACTACCAGATGTTTAAGACGAGTAAATAGGAATGAGAGGCTATTATTGTCCATCACTTAATAGTCTGTCAAGGTGTCTTTTTCGTCTGCTAAAGGATTAAAAAAAGTATAGAAGGGGAAAGAAAATAATAAGTTAGCCTAAGTCCACTGCCAATTTGTTTTGATAGAAGTAAATGTGAACTGATAGGCTAATGTCTTTAACTTATTATTTATCGTTCATGCTTTCATTTTCGTTAACTTAAGAATAGAAAGTCTAAAAGGAAAGAAAATTATAAAGTTTGCATAATTTCACTCCCAAATACTTTAAATACCAATAAATGTGAACTGATAGGCTAATGTCTTGAACTTATTATTTATCGTTAATGCTTTTGATTTCGTTAACTTAAGAATAGAAAGTCTAAAAGGAAAGAAAATTATAAAGTTTGCATAATTTCACTCCCAAATACTTTAAATACCAATAAATGTGAACTGATAGGCTAATGTCTTGAACTTATTATTTATCGTTCATGCTTTCATTTTCGTTAACTTAAGAATAGAAAGAGTATAAACGGAAAGAAAATAATAAAGTTTGCATAATTTCACTCCCAAATACTTTAAATACCAATAAATGTGAATTGATAGGCCATTGTCTAGTCCCTAATAACTTCCTTTCATTCTATTAAAGATAAATGAGTAACAACAAAAAAGGGGCAAGCATAAATTCCCTAATACCGCTTTAAATATCGACTTTAATATATATGCATTGATAGGTTATTGGTTACTGATAGACTATTTGCTGTACATATATTTTCATTATGTATTAACAGGCCAACAGCAGGCATTTATATATCTTCCTCTTTACTCCCTTAACCTGCCTCCTATACTGCGAAAATATTCAATAATAATATGTAAGTATATATCATTATAATATAAAAATTAGACCAGACAACTTGAATAACAAACGATGAAAAATGAGACAATAAGGTTATTTTTTGTCCTTGAGTTGTCCCTTTGACTGTGGAAAAAAATACATAATCAAATAAACTTGTCAGAAGGAACCTGAATTCTCAAATGGCCACACATAAGAGCAAACAGATTTAAAAGTAACAAAACAGAGCGATATTACTGTGGTTGAACTCTCCCAAATTCTCAGTCGTTTTTGGTTCTCACAATAACTTTCAATACGTCACAAACAACGAAGATCAGTCGGGTTCTCACGTTCAAAGTGCAGAAGCCTCGTCAAACTTTAACCAGCCTCATAAAACTACCCATGGAAATACTAACACAACCTCTACCAAAGCTTTATCGAATGTGTGTGTGTGTGTGTGTGTGTGTGTGTGTGTGTGTGTGTGTACGCCCCGAAATGGACTCCAGACAGACGACCAAAAAGGTTAATAATAAAAAAGCATTATCGGTTCGTCCAGTTCGCGTCAGACCTTTCTTGCTTGGCCTTTTAATGTTCTCTTTATCGCTCTCCACCACAGTCTGCATTTTGCGTCGATTAAGGCTGAATAATAATAGCCAGCCGACGCCCACCATAAAATAAAAGCAATATTAATACCCCAACCTCTCCGTGGAACCGTTTCTGGATAACACACACACACACACACA
Source organism: Eriocheir sinensis (assembly GCF_024679095.1). Lineage (NCBI taxonomy): Eukaryota > Metazoa > Arthropoda > Malacostraca > Decapoda > Varunidae > Eriocheir > Eriocheir sinensis. The sequence goes on along the minus strand of NC_066575.1, from coordinate 7,046,283 downwards.
CAGAAAGACCAGATTCATTTATTGTTTTTGCATGCTTGGGAAACCTAAATACTACTACTGCTACTACTACTACTACTACTACAACTACCACTACTACCTAATATAGCCCTTGCCTCTATCCTTGAACTATCAATTTCAGAACTACGTCACTTAGAGTAATTATGACAATGAGTACTATAAAAAATAATATTAACACCACGAATATTATTTTCCTCTTTCCTTAAACAGCAAAACCTCTTCACTACACCGCCCAGTCTACATTGCCAGTGCTATAAAACAATAATATTAACACAAGGCACGACTACTTTAATATTCTTTCCTTAGACTGCAAAACCTCTTCATAACACCACCTCGTCTGAGTCCTATCGGTTCGGCACACCACGCCACAATCTCCCTTTATTGAAACACCACAATACCCAATGTTTTACTGTCTATTCAACATCAGCGCAGAGGAGCCGCCGCCGCCGGGCCGTCACCACCTCCACCACTCGCTCGCTCGCTCGGTCCCCCGCTGCGAGCCGGGCGCCATCTGCAGCCTGACACCCGCGGGCCAGACAGGTTATTGCAGGTATCAACAGCTCACTTAGCATTCCGAGGTGTTTTTTCCGCCTATAATTGTGTGATACGCGCTGCTTGTTACGTTGATTCCCTCCTTCCCTCTCTCTCCCTCCCTCCGTCTGTCTCCACGCCGCTGATAAACACTTGTAACCCTGTAAAACCATCCCACAACTACTACTTTATGTGCTTGTTATGCCGGGTTGAGCAGCGGACGAGATATTCAATCGTTTGCTCAAGTTTGCCGACTTGAGTGATGGTTATGTCTAATATAATAATTGCTGTACAGGCAGTGTCTCCGCGCCCCTGATAAATGCTTGTAAACCCATCCCACAAGTACCTGTTTATAAGTGCTTGTTACTGAGAAAATCATTAACACAAAATTACTGATCCGAGTGATGGTTACGTCTAATATAATAATTGATGTAGTACTGGCTGCCTCTACGTCCTTGATAAACACTAGTATTTTATCCACAAGTACCTGCTTATAAGTGCTTGTTAATCCGGGAAACTCAAATCTTTAACACAAAATAAAGCAAGACTGATGGTTGTCTAATATGAACCCCTGTAAACCCATTCCATAACTATCTCCAAGTGCTTGTTATTCCGGGAAGCTCAACCCCTTACACATTCGCAAACTCAAGTGATAGTTAATTCCGTCTAACTAAATAATAACTGGTGTCCAGGCAGCGAGCATACTTGAGGATGTTGATATAAACACTTGTCAAACCATCCCACAACAATCTTTAAGTGCTTGCTATTGAAATTCCCGGAAACTCAACCCTTCACACACACATATTCGCAATCTCAAGTGATGGTTAATTCCGTCTAACACAATAATTGATGTCGAGGCAGCGAGCATACTTGAGAAGGTGACAACGCCGCGCCACCAGCACCCACCCACACGCCCGGCGCCCGTTATTACGCTATCACAAGCAGACAAATTCCCTGCCACTGAGAAACTGCACCAATTTGCATACTCAGGCGTGTCTGGGGCGACCGTGTGTGTCTGTGGCGCTTATTCCCGCTACCCTGATTGTTATTCCGAGGACGAGGGTTGTTATTACTACTGTACACTAATTCTGAGACACGCCAACACTTCTAACCCTCCTTTTCCCCTTCCTTCTCCTCCTCTTCCACCCCTTCCCTGGCCTCCCGCCCCTCCTGCTCTCCCTCCCGCACCCCCTCCCGCTGACTGACGTACGAGCAGGCTCCGTAACAGGCGAGACAAGTGTTCTGGTACCTGCGTCACGTCCTTCCCAGCGTCGCCTGTCATGCCATTCCCTCGCCGGCGACCCTCAAGGCTCCAGTCACTCCCCTTTCCTAAGACACCACCACAACGACGAGGAAGACTATAGCCCCGTTCACACTGTGCCGACTCTGGGCCACGACAACCCAGCGACTCCGGGAACACGAGGTCTTGGGTGTGAAATGTTGACATGAAAGGGTCGCACATAGTTTTTCCGATCATATGCGACCCTTCCACATCAACATTTCACACCCAAGACCTCGTATACCCCGAGTCGCTGGGTTGTCGTGGCCCAGAGTCAGCACAGTGTGAACGGGGCTTATGATAACCACCACCTACTCCACCCCACCCCAACACCCCTCTACTAACCACCACTCCCCTCATTCCTCATAGCTAGTTAACACACAAGCTTATAACTGATTTAGCCAATACGAAAGCACATAACAATGGATTTAGTTAACACACAAGCTTATAAGGGTTGATTTAGTTAACATAAGAACGCATAACGGTGGATTTACTTAACATACAAGACAAAGTGCACAACAGGTGATTTGAATAACTTGTTTGACCCTCACCTACTGCAACGCCTTTACAATCCCCACCGCTAAATACAATAGCTCAGCGAATGTCCTGCCTTTTAACCCTTCACTAACCATGCATTTCCATCATACACGTTCATTAATATTATATAAGCACATAACGGGGGATTGAAATAGCTTGTTTAACCTCCACACACCTACTTAAGCGCCCCCTAACGCCACCACCACTAAGGTAATTAAACTAGCCCACTGCCCCTTCCTCCCCCTCCCTACCCAAGCAAGCATTTACACAAGGCCTTAATTAACATAAAATCACCACCGAAGACATCACCGCTAACCAAGGTAATTAAACTAGCCAACTGCCACTTCCTCCCCCTCCTTCCCCAAGCAAGCATTTCCTTATACACGGCCATAATTAACACAGAACAACATAGACGTATCAGCGTCACAATAATCATTCAAAACACAAATACACACTCACCTGTCACCACAACAGTCCAATATTGACATTTACACTTGATTCACTTTCCTCCTATCTATTTATAAGTGTTATGCACCGAACCTATATACTGTCTTGTGCAATACGTATTATTTAAACTGTTACAAATTTAAATACATCGTTTGACCTTCACGCGATTGCAGCGCCACCAAACAACCACCGCTATGATAATTAAACTAGGCTATTACCCTTTCCTCCTCTTTCCAACCTTTATTTCCCTCACACACGCATTATATTAACATCCAAATGCATAATAAAGGATGAAATACCATCTCTAAACTCTTTACACTTGCTGATTGGTATTTTAAAACATAACTAACGAAAATTACGATGATTAAACTAGCCTATTACCCCTCCTCTCCCCTCCCCCTTTCCCAACCCTTATTTCCCTCGCACACGCCTTATATTAACATCCAAATGCATAATAGTGGACTCAATACCATATTAGACCTTCCTTACACCTGCTGAAAATGCCTTAGAAACAAAACCAACAAATAGAATAATCAAACTAGCCTATTACCCCTCCTCCCTCCCCACCTTTCCTAACCCTCATTTCCCTCACACACGCCTTATAGTAACATCTAAATGCATAATAGTTGATTTAATACCATGTTTGACCTTCCATACACCTGCTGAAAATGCCTTAAAAACATAACCAACAAATAGAATGTTAAGTTGATAACCAAACTAGCCTATTACCCCTCCTCCCTCCCCACCCTTCCTGACCCTCATTTCCCTCACACACGCCTAATTTTAACTTCCAAATGCATAATAGTGGACTTAATACCATGTTAGACCTTCCATACACCTGCTGAAATTGCCTTTAATTAAAACCATCAACAAAAAAGTACGATAATCAAACTAGCCCACTGCCAAATTCACCCCCCCCCCCCCCTCCTTCCCAACGGTCATTCTCCTTACACACGCCCTATATTAACATCCAGATATATTATAGTGAACTTAATACGATGTTTGACCTTCCATACACCTGCCGACATACCTTTAATTAACACCACCGGGCATTAAGTCGAGCAGGCAACCCTCACCTTCCCCCCCCCCCCCCTATCACGAGCCCCTCACATTTTCCCCTTATACACGTCCTTAAGTAATATACAAATACATAAACATCAGCCTAAATACAACTTCTGACCTTGCCGTAGCTGCTGCAGTGCCGGCGGAGTAGCAGAAGGAGTGGCAGCAGCAGAAATAGGAGTAATAGCCCGCGGCACACACACTTAGCCCACCCGCCATGACACGTGCCCGCCGGCGCTCTGGGGTCTCTCGGTCTCGGTCTGGGGCGCGGGTGTCGTGGATTCAGTGCTGCCAAATTGGATAAGTAGCGCATTGGGCCACTTATAAGGACTACACTTAACTTAAATTTCTATTCAACTCCTTGCTACTTGTTATTCTTTAAGTAGTTGTTATATGTATTGAGCTATTTTATGTTGAAATCCATTACTCTTTTGTGTGTGTACGTCAATCAAAAGAATATTGGTAAGCCTGGACTCATGGCGGGCCAGCCGTAAAATTCAAATCGACACTAATTTCGCTTCATTGTCGGGCGAAGATAAATTAAAAAGTCATATAAGGTTTATTCTCGGACTCCAGCTATTTGTCAAGGTTCCAGGTTTAATGAATATCTGATTTTGGGAGATGTTTTGTTTTTTCCTCCCGCATAAGACAGTGTTTGGCGTCTTGAGGATTGCCAACTGATAGGATATTAAGTTGTTCTATGGCAAGCTTATTTGTTGTCATTTTCTTCGATGGCTTATCAGACCAAGTGGCGCGTGGCTGGAGGGGTGGTGGCGGGAAAGGCATACATAAGATAGACAGACAGATAGACAGAGACGCTAAGAGACAGACAGGACAGATAGAGACACAGACAGACAGTTTTATTTATGCTTTTCATTACGTTAGACAATTAGTTGGTTTCTCGAATATGATGAACGAGAGAGAGGTCGGTGGAGGGAGGCAACCTTGGCTGGGCTGAGACAGAGACACAGATAGACATATAGAAACAGAGACAGGCAAACGGATAGATAGACAGAGCTTTATTATTCCTTTATATTTACGTTACGACAATTATTAGTTAGCACTCCAAACATGACGAGAAAGCAGGTGGAGGGAGGGGCGGCACACTGGCTGGGCTGAGACAGAGACAGAGACATTTAGAAACAGAGACAGCCAAACAGATAGATAGACAGACAAAGCTTTATTATTCCTTTTTATTTACGTTACGAAGATAATTATATTAGTTAGCACTCCACAAACATGACGAGCAAGCAGGTGGAGGGAGGGGCGGCAACACTGGCTGGCTGGGCTGACATCAAGTTGCTTCAAGATCTCACTCCTACGACCCTCACACCCCTGCTACCATTATCTTATATACTGAAACTCACACTGTAGATGAAAATACAGCCATTACCTCGTTATTATCATTGAAGAAGCCATGAAGCTCTGACACGCATCTTTAAAGGAAACAACACAGAACAGAGACACGGAAAATCAATTAACAAGCAAACAAGCAGATGAGGATGGTAATACAGTTTGATACAATAGAGTAGTACAAGACATTAACATTACATTACATAATCATTGTATTTTTTTACAGCGCAGAGAGCAACTCAAGGGCAACAAAAAGAAAATGTCGATAAAAAAAAAGCCCGCTCACTGTTGCTCCCACAAAGCGAAATGTATAGTGGCCAAAAGAGAGGTCAATTTCAGATGGAGATTGGAGGTGTCGTGATACACTTCTTGAAAGAGGTCAAGTCATGGGCAGGAGGAAATACAGACGAAGGAAGGCTGTTACAGAGTTTACCAGTGAAGGGGATGAAAGAATGGAGATGCTGGTTAACTTCTTTCATTTATTTATTTTATTGTCCTATTTTTTTTTCTCTCTCTCTCTCTCTCTCTCTCTCTCTCTCTCTCTCTCTCTCTCTCTCTCTCTCTCTCTCTCTCTCTCTCTCACACACACACACACACAGGATATCGGCTATTTCCGCTGCCCAATTCACTCTCCCTCTCTCCTTCGTGGTCTTCCCCGCCTCACAAGATTCACTTAACAGCAACCAACCCGCTATTTGATGTCATTTTCTTCGTTGGCTTATCAGACCAAGCGTTGTGTGGTGGTGGTGGTAGTCTCTCTCTCTCTCTCTCTCTCTCTCTCTCTCTCTCTCTCTCTCTCTCTCTCTCTCTCTCTCTCTCTCTCTCTTTACGGGTTTATATGTGTAATTATTGTGTGAGAGAGAGAGAGAGAGAGAGAGAGAGAACCACAGCCCAGTATATCTTGAGAGCTGATCATTTTTTTTACACACACACACACACACACACACACACACACACACACACACACACACACACACACTATAGGAGTAAACTTTTCCTTCTTAAAATACTAGAAACTTATTTTATTTTATTTTATTTTATCTTCATTTTTTTTTTTCATCGGATATACGAAACAGAATCTGATCTTATGCATAACTCATAAACGCTACAAATACCAAGATCAAAAACTAAATATTCCACAAGATACATGTTTTTATCTCCTTTCTAAACTATCACAGACGAGTTTCTTCCATTAGTGTAGCTTCAATGGACACAAGTGAACAGCAGGATAATATTTAACAAGAAGAATGAGAATAAAGTAGGTATTCTTAGACATTTCCGCCTCGCATCTAATAATTTAAAAGTAAAAAAATGAGATCCGTTGGGTCCTCATGAGTGTTCTTTTAGTCTCACAATACAGAAGAAGGGTCAAACTACCACCAGGTTCATAAAACTACCCCTGGAAATGCTCAAAACGCCTACGGAAGCCTTGTCAAATATGTGAACCTGGGTCGATCTGTCTAAGAATATGGTCCTGAGATTCTAATTGTTTTTATTATGCACCTTCTTTAATGTGTGAACTTGGGCGTCGATCTGTTTAAGAAGAATATGGCCTTAAGATTATTTTTTGTTCTTATTATGTCATTTCATCTCCCCTCAAGGTTCAATGTGCCGGAGATGAGCACCGAGGCCACGAGTAGCTACAGTATATCCCTCCTCCCCCTCCCTCTCCCGTACTCCATCCTGCCCCATCATAAGCTCAAACCCCATCTCTCATCCCCCAAACCTATTCACTAACAAACAAGAACATTAACCACAGGCCTCGATCCCCTTAATGGCGAATCCAATACCTTCTTTTTTATCCCTTCTTTTTTCCTCTGTCCTTTTTTTTTCGCCTCCCCCTTATCAGGCTGTCCATTACCGCCCTAATGTGCGCCTAATTATGACGAGGCTCCCGTCCACGCACACTCCCGCCGGCAGCCCTGATACCTTATACTCCCAAGACCTATTATGGGGGTTTAATAAAGGTACGGAACACCCTCTATACTTTTTTTTTCATCCCCATTTCTTTCTCTTTTTAATTTCTGACATCTTTTTCTTCTTTTCTTTAGTTTTCTCTTTCCTCTTTCTCCTTTCTGTGTCTCCCGTCATTATCTCCTTTCTTTTTTCTTTCTTCACTTTCTCTTTTTTCAATTTCTGGACTTTTTGTTTTTCTTCTTCTTTTCTTTAGTTTTCTCTTTCCTCTTTCTCCTTTCTGTGTCTCCCGTCATTATCTCCTTTCTTTTTCTTCCTTTCCTTTCTCCGTTTTTTCCATCCACTGCCTCCCTCTGTTTCCTTTTTCTACTGGCTTTCCTCTCTGTTTATTTCCTTCTTCTTTTCCATCCATTTCCTCGCTTCCTTTTCCTCCCTCCTGCGTTTCTTCCCTCAATGACTTTCCTCTCTTTTCTTTCTCCCTTTTCCTCCCTCCTGCGTTTCTTCCTTCAATGACTTTTCTCTCTTTTCTTTCTCCCTCTTCTCCCTTTTTTTCCTCTGCCTTCCTCCCATTCTTTTTTTTCCCCTTTTCTCTTTGTTCTATCCCTCCCTTTATTCTCTCCTCCCCTCCCAGTTTCTCTCTCTTCTCGTTTCCTTTCTTCCTTCACCTCCCTTTCTCCCCTCCTCCCTTCTCTCTTTCTCCCTTTCTCTCATTCATATCCTTCCCTTCCTGTCCCTACTTCACCTCCCTATCCTACTTTCCTTCTCTCCCTCCCTCATTTTCTTTTCTCCCTCTTCCTTACTCTTCCTCCTCCTTTCCTCTCCCTTTCCCCCTTCCTTTTCCTTTCCTCCCTTCCCTCTCACATTCTTCCACGTACGCCACTTATCAAAATCTTCCAGAGAGAGAGAGAGAGAGAGAGAGAGAGAGAGAGAGAGAGAGGGTAGACAGCTGCGTAACATGTCTTTCAGTTAGCGAGGCCTTCGAGACAGTGGGGGCGGGGGCTACGGACCGGGGGGAGGGGGGGGAAGGAAGGGGGGCTGAGGGGGAGGTCCTATAGCCTTGTTAGTCCTTGATGGAGAGAGACTTCCCGCGTTGGTAAATGGGTTCTTGTGGTAGGACAGCCCCCCCCCCCCCTCTCCCCCCTTCAGTGACAAACAGGTCCTGGCCTATAGCGTCGATTTCAAATAGGTTTCTTTTGGGCTCTTTTCCCCGGGTAATTTGTTTGGGTAATGGGTTTTATGCTAATGGGCGCGACGACAAGCCTCTGTTTACGCTGCTAATGACCTCCTCCTCCTCCTCCTCCTCCTCCTCCTTGGTCCGACCTGTCCCCACCACCACCACCACCACCACCACTGTCCTCACCCACCTCCACCACTGTCGCCTACCACCACCATTGTTCCTGTCCTCCACCACTGTCCCTGTCCACCTCCACCACCACCACTGTCCACCACCACAACCACTAGCTCCACCACTACTTGTCCCTACTCCACCATCATCACCATCATCACCACCACCGACACACCCTTTCCTACCTCTACCTCCGTCACACACACCCTACCTATCCTTCCTCTACTTACCACCCCAACCACCACCGCCACAATAACCACAATAACCACAATCCACCACCACTATCGCCTCCACTCGCTGTCCCTCCCTAACCACATCTCACCACACCACCACCACCACCACCACTACTACTACTACGCCACCACCTTCCATCACCACTTCAATAAGCCTCTCTCCACCACCACACCACCACCACCATAACCACACCTACCTAACTACTCTCTTACCCCCCTGTTTCCTCCACCCCAATGCCCTTACCTAGCCCCCCCCGCTGCCTCGCCCATTTAGACCTGGTTCCCCTGACTGGTTCATCCGAGTCTTGTCCGCCGCTAAGTGTTCCATCAGTCCATCGGGTCGGGTCCTCGGCGTCTCCTGGTCCGTCATTTGTCTCCGCCAGTTCGGACTATCGGGCCATCAACGCCACTCATCACGGCCACGACTCATGCGCCATTAAACTATTATATTATTGGGCCCGGCCATTATTGGTGTGGGTTGGGTTGAGGGTTACTCGCTGACTGACTGACTGACTGACTGACTGGCTGACTGATTGGGTGCATGGGTTTAAGGCTTCTGTATGGCTTTGTTTTGTTGTTGTTGTTGTTGTTGTTGTTGTTGTTGTTGTTGTTGTTGTTGTTGTTGTTGTTGTTGTTGTTGTTGTTGTTGTTGTTGTTGTACCCTGCTATAGCTTATGTCTCTTAATCTTGTTATTTTTGTTGTTCCTTTTTTTTGTTCTTGTTCATTTTTTTATTCCTTTTTCCTTCTTTTCCTCATTGACTTATTTTTTTTCTTTGTTCTTGTTTTCCATATTTTTCTTTTCCTCTTTTTCTTTTTCTTTTCCTTCATTTTCTTCTTTTCTTCTTGTTCTTGTTCATATTCTTCTTCCTGTTCTTGTTCTTCTTGTTCTTCTTTCGTCTGATCTCATTCACCCAAAACACTATTGCAGACTTTTCCTCATATAATTTTTTCCTCTCCCATGCCGTCACCTTATTTTTCTTTTCTTTTTCTTTTTTCTTTTCCTTCGTTTTCTTCTTTTCTTCTCGTTCTTATTCTCGTTCATATTCTTCCTGTTCTCGTTCTTTTTGTTCGTCTTTCGTCTGACCTCATTGCAGACGTTTCCATATATCCTTTTTTTTCGTCTCCCATGCCCGTTCTTGTTCTCGTTCATCTTCCTGTTCTCGTTCTTTTTGTTATTCTTTCGTCTGACCTCATTGCAGACGTTTCCATATATCCTTTTTTTTCGTCTCCCATGCCCTGTCTCCCATACCCTAACGAAAAAAAAAAAAATCATCCTGAGAACCTAGGCCACCATTACCATCCCATAAACCCATTTCTACTCCCATTACCCACCCCTATTACCCACCCCTATTACCCACCCCCTTACCCCCCTCACCTGTCAACACCTAACCACACTCCCTGCCTCTTCCTAACCACTCCATTAACCACACACTGACCCCCTCATCCCTGGCTACCCCTTAACTCGGCCCACCCCCCATTAGTTTAGTATACCACCTGGTTAGTTATATCCATTGGTCTATTTTTGCTTTTTTGTTGATGTTGTTTGATCTGTTATTTTAATCTACTTGTCTCACCCATTAAGCTACCTCACCCCTTAGCCACTTTACCCCTATAATACGATACACCCTTTATTAACTCATCCCTTAGTACGATCCGACCCTTATAAATTTTACCCCTCAATGCATTTAACCCCCCCCTTAACCATTTATCCACCCCCTACCTTGCTACCTCCCTCATTCAAACTTCTCTTCCCCCTTATCCTTATCTACGTAACCTAACTTGACCTTTCCTAAACAAATCAAACCGAACCTACAACCTAGCCACCCCTTAGCTGTTCCACCCCTTAATTTGTTCTACTGTACCCTGCTCCTCCTAATCCCTTTCCACATAAGCCAACCTATAAACCTAATCAACCTAACCTATTATAGAACTCCACCCACCACCTCCTAACTACCCTACCCTCTCCTGAACCTATCCGCTCCACCCCTTAATTTCACCCACCTCTTACCCCACCTCACCTCTCCACAACTCCCCTCCCATTAGCGCACACACAACTGCCCGGCTGCCCCAAATGACCCCACCCCCCCCTCACACACACACACACACACACACACACACACACACACATACACACACACGCCACCGTCACGCTCTGAATGGCTAATGGGTCTCTTGATAAGGGGAAAAACATGTGCAAAAAAGCTTGTTACCCGCCCGTGTGTGTGTGTGTTTGTGTGTGTGTGTGTGTGTGTGTGTGTGTGTGTGTGTGTGTTTGTGTGTGCCCGACCCTCCGCGGCCTGACGATCTCGTGCTGTCGACGCCGAGTGATTGCCCGGCACGACACGCCATTGCTCGCTGCGGGGAGGTGGTGGTGGAGGTGATGGTGGTGGTGGAAGTGGTGGAGGAGGGGAAATGACAACACGAAGAACTAGGACGAGGAGAAACAATATAGAGAAGGGACAGAAGCATATTGGAGCTGTACGTGGAAGAGAAGGAAGATGAGAAAGAGGAGGAGGAGGATAAGGAAAGAAAATAGAGGGGAAGGAAAATAGTAAGAAAGGGGAAATAAGAAAATATGAAAGGAAAATGAAGGTAAGATAAAAGAAGGAAGAGAGGGTGAGAAAATAAAGAAGGGAAGGGAAAAGATGAAAAGAGGAAGAAAAAAAGAGAATTATAAAAGACGGAAAAAATAAATATGACAAAAAGAGAGAAATAAAAAGAGACAAAAGATAACGTAACAGAGGAAAAAAAGATAAGTGCAGGCAAGGAAGGGGAAAAAAAAAAGGAGAAAGATATAGGAAAAAAGTAGATAAAGGGAAAGAAAGATAAGGAAAGAAAGGTAGAGAAAATAAAATAAATAAAATGAAGGCAAAAGACGTAAAGGACAAACAGGAAAAGAAAAAAGCCAAATTAAAAAAAAGGTGAATTAACAGGAAGTAAAAATAAGTAAAAGTAAATAAAAAACAATAAAAAATAATAAAAGGGAGAAATTAATGGAAAAGATTAATACGGAAAAAACAAAAAAACAAAATAATAAGAGAAACGATAAGGTAACGAAGGGAAGGGAAAAGGTAAGTGCAGGTAAGGTAAGGGGAGGGAGGGGGCGGTAAGGGAGGAAGGGGGGGTAGGAGGGGGGCACAGGTAGATAGGTCCGCTGAGGGGGGGGGAGGGGGGGAGGGGCAGGTGATATCCCCACAAATAGGTAATGGCGGTACTTGGCTCACTGATCGCCCTATTACCGGTGATGGATGTGTGTGTGTGTGTGTGTGTGTGTGTGTGTGTGTGTGTGTGTGTGTTTGTACATGAGAGAAAGGGAGACTGTTATTAGGTTATGTTGTTTTATGAAGTCGACGATTTTGCAAAGGTATTTTAATTATTGTCGCTCACTATCAACAGACTGAGAAACACATCCAGTTCTGATAGTTATTTTTCGGTTCTTGTTCTTTTGTTCTTCTTTTTCTTCCTGTCTTCTTGTCCTTGTTCTTGTTGTTGTCCAGTTCTAAGAGTTCTTTTTCGGTTCTTGTTCTTTTTGTTCTTCTTTTTCTTCCTGTTTTCTCGTCCTTGTTCTTGTTGTTCTTGTTCTTGTCCCTGTTCGTCTCAGCAAGGGAAACAACGAAGGAGAGAAAAGAGAAAAGGGATGGAAGAAAGGAAGAAAGAAAGCAAAGGGAATTAAGGTGTAGGAATTAAAAGCAAAGAAAATAACGGAACAAAGGAAAACGGAAATTAATATGGAAAGGGAAGGAACAGAGGAAAGGAAGAGGAGGAAGAAAAAAATAAAGGAAAAAGTTAGGAATAAAAAAAAGTTAAAAAAATGAAGTAAACTAAAAGAACGGAAAAGACTGAATGAGGGAACGAATGAAGAAAATTAAAGGAAGGAATCAAGAGAAAAAGAAAACACGGGAAAAAAGAAGAACAAACCAAAACACGAAGAAATGAAAGAAGAGAAGCAGAGAAAGAAAACACGGGAAAAAAAGAACATACCAAAACACGAAGAAATGAAAGAAATAGAAGCAGAGGAAGAAACTAAATGAAAAAGAAAACACGGGAAAGAAGAACATACCAAAAAAACGAAGAAATGAAAGAAGAGAGAAGCAGAGGAAGATAACACCTCCCCCAAACCCTCCCAAGCGTAGTACTATCTTAAGGGACGAGAGAGGGCGTGAGGGTCGCCTCGTGTGGTCCCCTCTCTAACGGAACCACTCGCCCAGGGAACCCACCAGCGATGTCAAATTGTCGTACTCTGAACATCGCATTTTTTAAACATTTTCATTCCTAAAACTCTCGTACCCTTACAAATACCGATCGAAAATTAAAGTTAGCGTTGAAAATGTTAAATAGTGATGGTTTTCTTTCATTTTCGCAATAGTTATATGTCAGAAACTACGAAATGGCAATGTGGTAAGCACAAATTTGGCAACACTGGAACCCAACAAGCCCCCCTAAAGGAACGCCTCGCCTTCTTGGGTTCCGTACACAGTAGCCCGGCGCAAGCGTGATGAATCGCGTACCTGGCTACCTGTATGATTAGGGCCGTACTTACCTGTGTCTCGGAATACCACCAAGTTCTTGTAATTGTTCTAATGGGCGGACGAGAGAGAGGGAGAGAGAGAGAGAGTGTGGAGGACCCAGCGGCTGCCATTCTTCCCTTCCCCGACCCACCGCCGCCGCCCCTGGTGAAAAGAACCTCCTTTTCTAGTACGTCAGAAGGAGAAAGAGGAGAGGAGAAGGAACGAGGGAGAGAGAGAAGGAGGAAAGGAGGGTGAAAGACAGATAGAAAGACAATAAAGAAGACTAAAAACTATCGGTGTTGCTTGGCATGGCTGAGGGCTATAGGACTGGTCAGATGTCAGTGCAATGTTATGATAAGGAATGCTGAGCTGGGCCAAGGAGAGACTATAGGAGTAAGAGACCCATTGATACCTTGCCTTTTCTTGCCTTGTTTTGCCTAGTCTTGCCTTAGCGTGCAGTGTTATGATAGGGAATGCTGAGCTGGGCCAAGAAGAGACCAGGAGTAAGAGACCCATTGATACCTTGCCTTTTCTTGCCTTGTTTTGCCTAGTCCTGCCTTAGCGTGCAGTGTTATGATAGGGAATGCTGAGCTGGGCCAAGAAGGGACAAGTAGTAAGAGACCCATTAATACCTTGCCTTTTCTTGCCTTGTTTTGCCTAGTCTTGCCTAGCGTGTCTCGTCTCAGCGCTGCGGGACTGTCCGGGATCAATACGTATCGCCGCTGCTGTCCAAGCCATCGGGAAGCCATCGGCCGCCGGGAGTTATAAGCTTGTAAACAGGAGCCACCGCCGCCGCCGCCGCAGCCTCGCGATTTAATCAATTATCCTCGAGTTTATTCCCACGTAAACACGCAAATTAGAGCCTTTCGCCTGCCTCGCTGATCACTATACCGACCCTTCCTATCCCTTACCCCTCCTCCTCCTCCTCCTTCTTCTTCCTCTTCTTCCTCTACCCCTCCTCCTCCTTATCTTCCTTTCCTTCCTCCTCTTTCTTCTTCCTCTATACCTCCTCCTCCTTACCTTCCTTCTCCTCTTCCTTCTTCCTATCCCTTACTCCTCCTCCTCCTCCTCCTCCTTCTCCTCCTCTTCTTTCTTCCTCTATCCCTTCTCTTCCTTACCTTCCTTCCCTTCCTCCTCCTTCTTCCTATCCATTACCCTTCCTTCTCTTCCTCCTCCTCCTCCTCCCCCTTCTTTCTCTACCCCTTCTCCTCCTCCTTACCTTCCTTCCTCTCCTCCTCCTCCTGCTTCTCCTTCCCCTTCTGACCAATCGCTTCCTCACTACCTCCGATTTCTCCTTCTTTTGTTTCCTCTTATTTTTTTAGCAGGTTCTCTCAGTCCTCCGCTACCACCTCCTTTTTTTCCGTCTTCACTATCTTCTCTTCCTCTTCCCTCTTCTTCCTGTCTTCTTCCTCCTCATTCTACCTTCTTCTTTACCTCTTCTCCATTCTCTTTTATTCCTCTTCCACCTTCTCTCTTTCTCACCCTTCTGGTCTCCTCTTTCGTCTCCCCATTCTCCCTCCTATTCGTTCTTCTCTACTCTCTCTCTCTCTCTCTCTCTCTCTCTCTCTCTCTCTCTCTCTCTCTCTCTCTCTCTCTCTCTCTCTCTCTCTCTCTCTCTCTCTCTCTCTCTCTCTCTCTCTCTCTTCTATTCCTCTCTTTCGCACCCTCCTGGCCGCCTCTTCTCTCTCCCCATTCTCTCCTCCTTTCCCTCCTCCTCCACCATCTCGTATTCCTCCCCCCCTCCCCTATCTTCCCCCCTCTCCCCCCTCCCCCCTCCCCCCCCCCCTCATCGTGCCATCAGGCCTTTCAGACGAGGCTTCTATCAATATTTTCTCGGTCTTATGGCGCTTGTTTTCCGCGCCCGGGTTAAAAACAAGTTTGTCTTCGGCATTATATTTATTTCCTTCAATTAGTCGAGATCTCGCCCCCCCCCCAGACCCTCCCCAACCCCCTCCTCCTTCTCTGACCTCCTCCTCCCTCCTTCCCCCCCTCGACCTCATCTGCCTAATGTTAGTAATGAAAAGGAATTTGCATTTAATCTAACCTTATTTAGAGGCGAGGAAAGAGTATATGATTAGACATGGTGTTATTTTTCTTCCCTCCCTGCAGCCTCTCTCTCTCTCTCTCTCTCTCTCTCTCTCTCTCTCTCTCTCTCTCTCTCTCTCTCTCTCTCTCTCTCATTCCTTATTTTGCTTGTTTTCTCATTTTTTTCATTATTTATCAAGTTTTTCATTCTCTTTTATCCTTTTTGTTATATTTTCCATTCTTTTCCTCTGCCATGCCCTTTATACTCTCTCTCTCTCTCTCTCTCTCTCTCTCTCTCTCTCTCTCTCTCTCTCTCTCTCTCTCTCTCTCTCTCTCTCTCTCTCTCTCTCTCTCTCTCTCTCTCTCTCTCTAAATCCTTCTTTTTTCATTATTATCCACGTTTTTTTTTTTTCATTTTTCTACGATTTTTTTTTTTTTGCCTTTTATCTTTTCATTCTCTTTCCTCTGTTACGTCTCTCTCTCTCTCTCTCTCTCTCTCTCTCTCTCTCTCTCTCTCTCTCTCTCTCTCTCTCTCTCTCTCTCTCTCTCTCTCTCTCTCTCTCTCTCTCTCTCTCTCTCTCTCTCTCTCTCTCTCTCTCTCTCTCTCTCTCTCTCTCTCTCTCTCTCTCTCTCTCTCTCTCTCTCTCTCACTCTCTCTCTCTCTCTCTCTCTCTCTCTCTCTCTCTCTCTCTCTCTCTCTCTCTCTCTCTCGCAGGGCAGTGATACGTGTTCTCTCCTCGTCGACTCCCTGTACAACACTGAGAAGACGGCGCGTAAACTTTCAATAAATGGCTTCAAATTGACACAGCCAGCGAGGGAGGAGCAGTTTGTTAGGATCCAGCACCACTAACCCGCCAGTGATACCAAGTTCTTCCTTTACGAATAGTCTTTGAACCCCGGAATAAGGAGGTTAGAGAGGAAGGGAAAGTAGGTATTAAAAGATTCAGTGCAGAGTAACCGTTCAGGATCAGAGGATTATTATAACCGCCAGTGATACCAACTTGTCCCTCCTTGAATAGTCTTTGAACCCTGAAATAAAGGAGTTAGAGAAAGAGAGGGAGGAAGCTTTTAACAATACTGAAGGAGCCAAAATTAAATGATATAGCGGGAAGATAACAGGTATTCATAATTACACGTCTCGGACACCATAGCAGTGATACCTGTACTATTCCTGTCTCGATGTTACACTCTTTAACCCTATAAAAGAAAAAAAATAGAGAGATTGAGGAAGCTGATAATAAAATTGAATGAGTGAAGATTGACAGCTATTTAGAATTACATGTATATTTTAAGCCTCCAGTGATGTGATATTTTCCTTCCTTTGTTGACCATGAAGAAAAGCAGAGAGAGAGAGAGAGAGAGAGAGAGAGAGGAAGTTTAAAGCAAGAGTGAATGACTCGAGATTGAAGTCACAGAGAAGGGGAAACAAGTATTTAGAACGGCATGGTATTTTTTATATAAGCTCCCAGTGATATCAACTTTTCCCTTCCACTTTAAACCATGAAAAAAAAGCAGAAATGAAAGACAGCGAGAGGAAGTCTAGAGCAAAAGGAGACGAAATGAACAAGTCTAGTAAAGGGTAACTATACAAAATTACCAGAATCTTAAGCTGTCAGTGTCATCAGCGTTTCCCTTCCACTTTAAACCATGAAAAAAAGCAGAAATGAAAGACAGCGAGAGGAAGTCTAGAGCAAAAGGAGACGAAATGAACAAGTCTAGTAAGGGTAACTATACAAAATTACCAGAATCTTAAGCTGTCGGTGTTATCAGCGTTTCCCTTCCTCTTTAAACCATGAAAAAAAAAGCAGAAATGAAAGACAGCGAGAGGAAGTCTAGAGCAAAAGGAGACGAAATGAACATGTCTAGTAAAGGGTAACTATACAAAATTACCTGAATCTTAAGCCGTCGGTGTTATCAGCTTTTTCCTTCCACTTTAAACCATGAAAAAAAGCAGAAATGAGAGACAGCGAGAGGAAGTCTAGAGCAAAAGGAGACGAAATGAACAAGTCTAGTAAGGGTAACTAAACAAAATTACCAGAATCTTAAGCTGTCGGTGTTATCAGCTTTTCCCTTCCTTTTTAACCATGAAAAAAAAGCAGAAATGAAAGACAGCGAGAGGAAGTCAAGAGCAAAAGTTAAGGAGACGAAATGAACAAGTCTAGTAAAGGGTAACTATACAAAATTACCTGAATCTTAAGCCGTCAGTGTTATCAGCTTTTCCCTTCCACTTTAAACCATGAAAAAAAAAGCAGAAATGAGAGACAGCGAGAGGAAGTTAAAAGCAAAAGTTAAAGATACGCAATGAAGAGATCTAGCGCAGGGTAACTTTTTAAAATCACCAGAATCTTAAGCCGTCAGTTTTATCAGCTTTTCCCTTCCTTTTTAACCATGAAAAAAAGCAGAAATGAAAGACAGCGAGAGGAAGTCTAGAACAAAAGTTAAGGAGACGAAATTAACAGATCTAGCGAAGGGCAACCATTTTAAAATCACCATAATCTTCAAACGTCTGTGATGTGAGCCTTTTCCTTCCCTTCCTCATGAAAAAAAGCAGAAAGGAGAGAAAGAGGAAGTTTAAAACACGAATGAATGAGTGAAGATTAACAGATTCGGGGAAAGAGTAACCGCTGTTCAGAATCACATGTTTTTAAGTCGCGTGTGAGATCAACGCTTCCCTTCTTTAACCAAGACAAAAAAAAGAAGAAAAAAAAGCAGAAAGTAGAGAGAGGAAGTCTAAAGCAAAACTGAGTGTGTCGAAATTAAAGAGATTAGAAAACGGAACTTATTCAGAATTACTAGTCTACTTAAACACACACACACACACACACACACACGCACACACACACACACACATACCCCCTTTCACCCCCACACACACACACACACACACACACACACACACACACACACACACACACACACACACACACACACACACACACACACATAGCCCCCCTACTCCCACACACATTCACCCCTCACCGCCACCCCCCTTCACCCCACCCCCCACCTCCCTACAGAGACACACACACACACACAAAGGCGGAGGAAGCGTAAAGTATAAATAAATGAGTGAAAATGAACACAACACAACAGGGGCGGACATCGTTACCTCCCGCCGACAACCACAAAAAGTCCTCCTCCTCCTCCTCCTCCTCCTCCTCCCCACTATTCTTTCCCTTCCCTTCTCTTCCTCTTTTTTTCTTCCTTTCCCTCCCCACTCCATCCTCTCCCCTACTCCCCGACTACTCCCTCCTCACTCCCTCCCTTGAGTCTCTCCGCAGTGCCCGCCCTGAAGTGAAGATGCCCGGCAAGTGTACCCTCTGTTGGGTCACTCCGCGGGCATGCAGGGTGAAGCTGTTATGAGGCTCTGAAGCGCTCACTCCATCCACCCCTCCCTTCCTCACTCCCTCTCAATCCATCATTCCCTCACTCATTCCTCACTCCTCATTCCCCCCTCCTTCACTCCCTCACTCTTTCACTCTGCCTCCCTTCCTCACTCCCTCTCAATCCATCATTCCCTCACTCATTCCTCACTCCTCATTCCCCCCTCCTTCACTCCCTCACTGTTTCACTCTGCCTCCCTTCCTCACTCCCTCTCAATCCATCATTCCCTCACTCATTCCTCACTCCTCATTCCCCCCTCCTTCACTCGCTCACTCCATCCACCCCTCCCTTCCTCACTCCCTCTCAATCCATCATTCCCTCACTCATTCCTCACTCCTCCTTCCCCCTCCTTCACTCGCTCACTCCATCCACCCCCTTCCTCCACCTCCTCTCAATCCATCATTCCCTCATTCATTCCTCACTCCTCATCCCACTCCTTCACTCCTCCTCCACCCCTCCTTCCTCACTCCCTCTCAATCCATCATTCCATCACCATCATCCTCATCATCACTATCTTGCCTCCTTCTCCCTCACCTCTGCCTCCCTTCCTCACTCCCTCTCAATCCATCATTCCCTCACTCATTCCTCACTCCCCCCTCCTTCCTTTCCTCTGCCTCACCTCACTCTCCTCTCAATCCATCATTCCTCACTCCCCTCTTTCACTCGGCCTCCCTTCCTCACTCCCTCTCAATCCATCATTCCCTCATTCATTCCTCACTCCTTCTCTGCCTCCTCTCACTCCCCTTCCCCTTCGCTCCCCCCTCTCTCATCCCCTCCGCCCCGAGCCCAAGAAGTCCCGTGTGCCCCGTCCCTGGTCAGAGCGGGGCGGGGCCGGCTGTTGTGGGGCGCTTAAGGCCGTAATACCCACCTTCAGGACCCATTACACGGAGCATTAGCATTTACAAGCGTGTCATTGATGAGATGGTCGCCGCGCGCACACACTGACGGAGGCGCGGCGGGAGGGAGAAGGAGGGAGAGAGGGAGAGATTTTTTAGGGAAGAGGTGGGCCAAGTGGAAGACTAACTTATGTAGGTGTGTATGCATGGTGGATGGAGGGAAAGGAGAGGATAGGAAGGAAGGGAAAATATATGGAGGAGGAGGGAAGAGAGAGAAAATGGAGGAGGAGGGAAGGAAAAGGATTGGGAGAAGAGAAGGGAGAGGATAGAGAGACGGAGGGAATGGAATGGAAGGATGGATCATAAAACTGTATGTTACGTAATTCATAAAGTTTTGAACCTATAGATGATTAGTTTGTCTGACGGAGGCGCGGCGGGAGGGAGAGAGGGAGAGGGGGAGAGATATTTTTAAGGTTTAGGAGGTGGGCTAACGGCAAGACTAACTTATGTGAATATATACATGCAAAAAGAATCTAGTTAGGAAGCTACGAACACACACACACACACACACACACACACACACACACACACACACACACACACACACACAGCCTCCCCTTCCATACATACACACATACATAAGCACCCTCCCTCCCTCCCTCCCTCCTCCCTCTCCCCTCTCCTTCCCGTCCATCAACACACATATATATAAACAGCCAAGAAAATAGATATAAAATGTAAAGAATAAAACTGGGCTCCACATGAAGAGAGAGATAAAAAGCGAGCATCATGTATTAAGGGC
The DNA here is from genome assembly GCF_024679095.1 of Eriocheir sinensis. Taxonomy (NCBI): domain Eukaryota; kingdom Metazoa; phylum Arthropoda; class Malacostraca; order Decapoda; family Varunidae; genus Eriocheir; species Eriocheir sinensis. Next base: position 7,026,008 of record NC_066575.1, on the reverse strand, counting down.
AAACATAGACTGAAGATTTTTAATGATGATTTGAACGTGAAGTGGCCTGGGGCAAGACACTGTGTAGAACCGACAACACAGACTGATAACCAAAGTAAGTGTGGCAACTCAGAAATCGTAGAAGCAATGGCGGACAGAGAACCAGGTGAAAGGAGGAGGACAAATGAACAGAAGAAGGAGTATAGAAAAAGACAAATACAAACAAGATGAGAAAAATGGGACAGATGAATAAGAGGAGGATGAAGAGAAGAGAATTAGAGGAAAGATACATGAGAGAAAGATAGAGAACCAGGTGAAAGGAGGAGGAAAAATGAACAAAAGAAGGAGTATAGAAAAAGACAAATACAAACAAGATGAGAAAAATGGGATAGATAAATAAAAGGAGGATGAAGAGAAGAGAAATAGAGGAAAGATACATAAGAGAAAGATAGAGAACCAGGTGAAAGGAGGAGGAAAAAGAACAAAAGAAGGATTATAGAAAACGACGACAAATACAAACAAAATGAGACAAATAGCTTAGACAAATAAAAGGAGGAAGAAGAGAAGAGACTTAGAGGAAAGATAAATAAGAGGAAGAGGAAGAAAATATTAGTAAAATCAACACGGAAGGAGGAGAAGAAGTAAATAACGAGTAAGGAGTAAAAGAGAAAGAGAACCAAAATAAAAAAAAGAATTTAAACGAGAGGAGACAAGAAGAACAGACAAACAAGAGGAAGAGGAAGAAAAGGGAATAAAGCGGAAGGAGGAGGAAGAGAAGGAAATAACGAGGAAGGAGTAAAAGAGAAAGAGAACCAAAATAAAAAAAAAAGATATATACGAGAGAAGACAAGAAAATGGATAAACAAGAGGAAGAGGAAGAGGAAAATGAGATGGAAGGAAGAGGAAGAGAAGGAAATAACGAGTAAGGAGTAAAAGAGAAAGAGAACCAAAATAAAAAAAGAATATATACGAGAGAAAACAAGAAAAATGGATAAACAGAAGGAGGAAGTAGAAGAAAAGAAGGAAAAGAAGAGGAATGATAAAATAAATAGCAAAAAAAAGGTAACATAAACTAGACGATAAAAAGGAAATAATAAGAAAAGAAAGCCAAATAAAAGGAGGAAGAAAAAATACTATTATAAACTATATATCTATGAATATAATGAAGAAAAAGAGGAAGAAACGCAGAAGCAGAAGCAAAAGAGAAGACGGCGCCACTATAAACACCTGCCTGCGCCAATACGGGATGGGACCGACTACCAAGCCTACTGGAGCTATAGGCGTAGACGTAAAAAAAATAAAAAATAAAATAAATAAATAAATAAATAACAATAAATAAAAGCAGAAGTGATATATGATGAAGAGGGTGGCGGCGTCCGTGTCTTGAGGTGAGCCTCGTTCCAGCGCGCTCAGGTGTGTGTGCGTCGGCGGTAATGGGCAGGAGGCGACTCACAGGTGTACCAATTATTAAACCTTCGCTGGGGGTAACGCTGATTGGTGGCCCTGCACACACACTCACACACACACACACACACACACACACACTTCCACCCCCACACACAACCCCAGGCTCTCCTTCCTTCCCCTCCCACATACAACCCCAACCTCTCCTTTCCCCCACTTACAACCCCCAACCTCTCCTACCTCCCCCCCCCTCCAGCACATACTACGCCCAACCTCTCCTTCCCCTTCCACACCCAACCCCCAACATGTCCTCCCTGCCACCCACAACCCCCACCTTCTCCTTTCCCTCCCACACACAACCCCCATCCTCTCCTTCCCCTCACATACAACCCCCAACCTCTCCTTCCCCACCACACCCCCAACACCCCACCTCTCCTTCCCCTCCCAAACACGACCCCCAACCTCTCCTTATCCCCCCACCACATACAGACCCCAACCCCTCCTTCCCCTACACACGGCTCCCAACCTCTCCTTCCCCTCCCACACACACAACACCCAACCTCCCCTTCCATACATATACACATACATAAGTACCCTCCCTCCCTTCCTCCATCCATCCATCCTCTCCCCTCTCCTTCCTGTCCATCAACACACACATATATATATAAAAATGTAAATCTAATGACCAGACTTCCTTGACCGCTGCTCAGAATCGCCGTCTAATTATGCCTCTAATAATGTCTGCCGGTGTGCCAATTCGCGCTAATGAAGACCAAGTGTACGGGGCATGAGTGAGTCACGGCACCCAGGCAATGACCCTCTTCGCGCACACACACACACACACACACACACACACACACACACACACACACACACACACACACACACACACACACACACACTTATGCATAGCGACTGACCAGTGGGAGAAGAAAAAGCGAATTTGGATGAATGACATGCAAGATTGACAAAAAGATAAGGTTAGGTTAGGTTAGTTTAGTTTAGATCACTTTTAGGTTAGGTTAGGTTAGGTTAGGTTAGGTTAGGTTAGGTTAGGTTAGGTTAGGTCACTTTTAGGTTAGGTTAGGTTAGGTTAGGTTAGGTTAGGTTAGGTTAGTTTAGGTCACTTTTAGGTTAGGTTAGGTTAGGTTAGGTCACTTTTAGGTTAGGTTAGGTTAGGTTAGTTTAGGTCACTTTTAGATTAGGTTAGGTTAGGTTAGTTTAGGTTACTTTTAGGCTAGGTTAGGTTATATAAAACCAACTGGATAAATAAATAAACGAGTAAATATTCGAATAAAGATAAATATACATGGTTGGTATGTCAGATGGACCTAGCGATAAATATACATACACAAATAGATCATACAATAAGAGAAATAAACTTTTAAATAACGAGGAGTGGACGTTTATGCAAAAATTAAGGCAAAATTAAGATATACAACGCAGATAATATATAAAAGGATACGATGACCGCAGAATCCATCATATAAACTTATTACATGATTTTTCTTTTACAACAAAGGAGACAGCTCAAGGGCACAAAAAAAGGAAACAATAATAAAAAAAGCCCGCTACTCGCTGCTCCTACAAAAAAAAAAAAAAAAAATCAAAAGAGGTGGCCGAAAGAGAAGTCAATTTCGTGTACGGATATTTGTTGACATAGCGGATGGCTGAAAGGAAACGGGTATAATAGTGAGGAGAAGAAACAGGGAAAGAAACAATAAGAAAAACAAAATAATTATAAAGAGGGATAAGTGTCCATGGAGATACAGATAAATAAACAAATATATAAACAAGTAAAAAAATCAATCAATAAATATGTAATAGTAGCAAAGCAGGTACAATAATAATGATAATGATAATAATAATAATAATAACGATAATAATAATAATAATAATAATAATAATAATAATAATAATAATAATAATAATAATAATAATAATAATAATAATAATAATAATAATAATAATAATAATAATAATAATAATAATAATAATAATAATAATAATAATAATAATAATAATAATAATAATAATAATAATAATAATAATAATAATAATAATAATAATAATAATAATAATAACAATAATAACAACAACAACAACAACAACAACAACAACAACAACAACAACAACAACAACAACAACAACAACAACAGGATATTGATCAACAAGCGCTATGGGACCCCAAACAACAGAAATTCTAGTATCGCCAATATAATGCCAGGGAATGCCTCACACTTGCTCATTTTGATATATATTATTGACGTTGGCCAAAATCATCTTTTTATAGCAGCTTGGCAATTTTTTGCTCATTTGAAAAAGAGATACTGAACAATAAGGGAAAGATTTGGGTTCCAAAGCGGCTAAGTTGTTGTTCAGTTGTCTGTTTGTTAAATCAATGTTGTTCACGGCGTGGGTGAACAGATATTCACCCTAAATCAACAACAAAATACGATAACTCTTAGATATGAACAGGAAAGAACAACAAATTTGGACCAAAAAATTGGACCAAAAACTGCAGTGACTTTGCTATGACCTTCTTAGACTAGTGTTCTTACTCTTCGCACAAACTTCCTATGTTTTTTGAAACGCGAATAACTTTAATACTGCAAAACCAAATGAGCTGATTTTCACCACAACAAGGATAATGTAAAATTATTTAATATTCTAAAGTTTTGGCTCGGTAGTTACAATGGTTTTTTAGTTAAAAATCGGATAGTAGTTTTATGGTGCGCTTCTGTAACACAACAAAAACCATCAAAACATACATTCATCGCTGGTGAAAAAACTACTTCACTTTGGACTGCTGTGTAAAGTTATTTTATAGCATACGTGGCAACTACTAAAAAGAGACAAGTCTCGTGTCTTTAAATGCACTACTAATTATTTTAAAGGAATAAATCGCCTGAAACACGAGAAATTGCTGCGCTTTGGAACCGTTTTTTTCAACTTTGACTGGCCATATAAAAAAAAGTATTATAGATACCGCCTTTAAACTTTCAAATCACAGATATATTTTAATACTGAAGCTTTTAAACAATCTTCTCATTTTCCAAATTTTAGCCATATTTGATGAAAATACTTAACAAAAATCATGAATTATATTTAGAAGCATAGAAAATGTTATTTTGATAAAAAAACTAACCTAACCTAACTTAACAGGTTATAACATACTGTAAAGAAAAAAAAAACATGATTAATGTTTTGCCTTTGTCCTACTTAAAACCCGTTTTCTATAAGCACTGGTAATTAAAAACAGCCTGTGTGTTACGTAACCTTACCATCTGCTGACTTCAGGAGGAAAATAATGGCTCTCCATATTACTTACTGCCACAGGGATTTGAGTGGGATTCTTTACTTTGTTTCTCTCTCTCTCTTTAAAATAAAGCTTGACCGTCACTTCCTTGAACTTAATATTAATTAGAGTAGAACTGCAATGTTTTGGAGCCATCTGATTAACGTAGAATCACTTAGGTTTCAGGACAGGCCACCTAGTCTGGACCATGGGGTCTGTGTGGTCTGGTTTTCTATGTAAATCTATGTAAATCTCTCTCTCTCTCTACGCATATATATAAATAAATATATATATATATATATATATATATATATATATATATATATATATATATATATATATATATATATATATATATATATATATATATATATGGTACTGCAGTACTGCGGACGTTTTTCTTGACAGACCATGATTAATTTTGTTTTAAAAAATGTGGTTGTCATTTTGGACTTTTCTTGGGCAAACCATTAAAAGCATGTTTTCGATATTGGAAAAAAATCGAAAACACGTTTTTAATGATTTTACAACGAAAACCAGTCTCCAAATGAAAATAAAAACTAATCTAACCAAATCAAACCTAATCTAACCTGCGGCTGACTAATCTAACCAAACCAAACCTAACCAAGCTAACCTAACCCTGCGGGGCTGTAACATAAACAAAACCAAGACTAAGATCAAGACTGCTTACGCACGGAATTACCCAGGTTACGTTAGGTTAGGTTAGGTTAGGTTAGATTGGTCATCCCGCAGGGTTAGGTTAGGTTAGATTAATCAGCCCACAGGTTAGGTTAACTTTAGTTTTATTAGTTTTTCATTTTGGAGACTTTAGTCGAATCATTAAAAATGTTTTTCTATTTTTTTCAAGTATCCAAAACATATTTTTAATGATTTGCCCAGGTTTTCATTATTCATAGCAAGGTAGTGTGAGGATTGTGAGTGATATTATGTACAATGATATATATATATATATATATATATATATATATATATATATATATATATATATATATATATATATATATATATATATATATATATATATATATATATATATATATATATATATATTTATATATATATATATATATATATATATATATATATATATATATATATATATATATATATATATGGTTGTGTTTCATGGAAACTGTATTCATCAGTCTCAAACTTTATTTCATGGCTTTTAGTAAACTAGTTTCTCAGGTAATATACTACCGTATTTTTTTTTCTGGTATTCCTGTAGGATTTAATGATGAGGGGCTCAAATGTTGGGTGCTTATAACAAACAAGTTATGGAAAAAATATAGGTGATGACAAAAGTGAATAATCCAATTTTTTATTTTTTATTTATTTATGATTTTTTATAAGTAATTGAGAATCCACTTAAGTTTGAAAAATAACTTACATAAAGTTACTTGAAACTTCTTTTCCGGCAATTTGCAACACATGAAGATTATTCAACACATGAGAATCTCACACATACTCACAATGAAAAACATTTAAATTTGTAATATACCCCCTACTTTTGGTAAATTATAACATTTTAACTTCTGTTTTCCTGTGTACATGAGAAATTTCCTTATTCAAAAAATACTTATATAGAATTCTCTTAAACTGAAATGCCCCATTATTACATTATGGAAATCTATACAAGAGGAAACAAAAAGCTATTTTGGGAAATACCCTTTAACAAATTTGACTGACATATAATTCAAAATAAAAGATACAATAGGATTTTCCTTTAAAGAAACTATTCTCAATAGACTAAGTTTCATTTCAATTAAATACATCACCCTCTTAAGCTAAATGAAATTTTATTTTAATTGGATAGTAATTTTTCATCATATGAAATGCAATCCTCTGACTCTGAATGATACCATATAAAACATATAATGTACCTTTACCTATGCAAAATAATTACATACTTTTGATTCCTCCATTTCCCTATTTACTTATGCAGAAATACATAAAGGTTCCTTTAAACTGTAATGCCACAGATTAAGATCTTTACAAAAGTAACAAAAAAGCTATTATTGTGTATCACTTCCAACTTAAATTTGACTTAAACCTCAATTTTAAAAAAGTATATATTTCCTTTTAACATTTTTATAGAACAAAAACTATTCTCAATAGACTAAATTTGCTCTCAATCTTATTTCATTATCATAAGAAAATATATGCAAATAAAAGACAAAAGCCTTTAATATACATTACTAGTTGAACATAAATCTATATTTGAAAATAAAATAATACAGTTCAGGTGTGGAATGCTAAAGACAACATATATCTTGAGAAATAAAGACAGTGTTAACTAATTAAGCATTTCCTTTCAAATGAAAAACATAGATATTCAGTACTTGGTTTAGGTTTGGGTTAGGTTAGGTTAGGTGCAATAATGAGAGCTGTTGTTTATCGTGACCTGTACCCTCCCAAAAATTTTAACAAAATTTAGCAAATTAGTAGAAACTACTCTAATAGTACTATTATTTCCCAGCTGAGTTAACATAAAATGAATGGTGGCAAATTGGAGCAGAAGAGCTTAGGAATGTGATGATGCAATATTTTACCAGGTCCAAACAAATATAACCATTCATCGAAATTAGTATTTTAAACCATATATATTCTACCTTGCCTCACCCAACCTAAACTTTTGACAAGTACTATGTATGAATTCACACTTGAAAAATTTTAATGATGATTAACAACATTCAAAATCACAAATTTGCAGTATTCTATTTTTCATTTACTTTTCCTAACTTTATATCTATATTTCAGCCACCTCACTTTAGCCAGTATTTTTTTTCTCCATACTCATTTAGGAGTTTTGGGGTTTTTATTGTCAAGTATATTTCTTTTCTTCGATGATAAATTCTCGCCTTTCTTTATTTTATCCATGAATATTTTTCAATTAATCTGTTTTCATAAGGAGAAAATTTTCTATTTAATGAATTTGTGCTTGAATGACTATTCATTTCTGAAGTTTCACTCTCTGAATCACTACATTCATCACTGATATTTTCATTTTACTCCCTTCATAATTATGCTTTTCTTCATCTATCTTCTCTATAATGCCAGAATAACTCAGTCGGTCACAATAGTTTGCTGCCTCAATAGCTTTAGAGGATGGAACAGCATCTCTTTTTTATTGAGCAATCTGTATGTCTTTTTGCGGTATTAAACTCATGGTCCATATGAGTTGCCACATTTTCTGCCATTTCAGGGCAATGATAGAATATGTTGGTGGCGGCTGATTTTCTAAAATATTTGGAAATAATGCCCTATTCCACTTGCTATCCCTAATTTCTTAATGCCATTACTTACATTGCTGGCTGTGGTTGGAGTCCCTCCCATGACAAAAAAAGTAATCCCCACTTTCCTCAGTTTCAATCTTTGATCTCATGAATTTCAAATACTTCTGATAATAGGAATTTTCAGTTTCAGTGAGGACCAGGTTTGCTTCATCATGAGTGAAACTTGTTTTATGTTTTCAATGCTGATAACCACGCGGTCTTCAATGCGTTCTCTTTGGAGAAATTCACTGACCCGTAGCTCTGCAAAACACCTCCTCTTTTGCATTTTTAATTAGTCCCATAAATATCAAAATATTCCTTACCAATGAAATGTCATTTCTTTTTGGTACATATTTGTCATCAAGTTGTTCTATTATTTTCACTGCTCCTTTATATTCTTCTGATGAATAGAATTTATCTAATTTATCACTATTTAACAACAACTGCTCTTGTTCTTTTCTCTTACACCTTTTATCCTCTCAACATTTTGTAATAGCTACGGGACCACCCAGGCATAATGTTGCATAGGTGTTCTGCATCTGTGACCTCAGATTCAGAAAGGGTTTCCTTTCTCTTCTTTGAAACGTATGCAAAGAACTTTTCAGACTAGCGAGGTATGTTATTATTGTTTGTGATTTCCAGTCTTTTTCAGTTTTTTTCTTACCAAAGTACTTCCAAAGTTTTTCTTCCACCAGCAGTTCTTGTACATTATTTGCCTCTAGATCTGCTATCACTATTTTCAACCTGCCTATGTTATATGATATTGTTTTCATTTCTAGTGACCCTCCAGCAGGACCTTTCAAAAAAATTTCATAGTTAAGGAGTATTTCTTTCCAATATGTACTAACAACATCACTATTGTCTGTGTAGTCTATCTCTTCTTCATCTGTACTGCCTGTACCAGAACTCAATCTTTGCTTTACTTTATCTTGTAACTCAAATTCGGTATTTTCTAGTGGGGTGTTCTCAGATGAGGCTTGGGAATAGAATGCTTCAGGTTGGAGGCATATCCCATGCACCCTCTTCATGTGCTGACCCAATCGAGTAACCTGTGCATAGCAGTTCTTGACTGTACACGTTTTCCTAACTTTTCTTGTAAAGAGCCCTCTGTATTTTCTTGTTCCCATGATGCATGATATTTTTTTAGCTCTATCTGTGGACCATCCATGTACTCTCACTAGGTGGCGAGGCAGGTGAACTAGTTTTTTTTTGCATGCTGGGCAATTAGATTTTCCCTCTGCTTTTTTACTGTTAGGAAAGTACATCTACTAATCCATCACAAGGCAAGACCTCTGCCGAGTTCTCAACATTTAGAATAATCTCCTGGGGCTTCAGGTCTTCAATTGGGAGAAAAGTTTCTTCAGGTTGATAAACTGTTTCAAGGAGTAGCAGAGGCCTCAGGTGGAGCTAGCTCTTCAACATTTACCTCCACCTGCGGCATAATTCTGATTAGTCATGTAAAGTCACATTTGAATCAGGGTATGAAATAGGACATACTGAAAGAGCAAAACCTGTCCAGTGATTGGTGTGATGGTTGGGTATATTATTTCAAAAACTTAATAAAATCAAGTATAATTACACATAGGAGCATAATTATAAATAATTCAAGTATAATTATGGAACTATAATTATACTTACATTGTAAATTGTAAATGAGGTGCAATATATTAGAAGGCTATTGTTTAAATGAAGCTTTGGTAACTATGGTAACAGTAGCTATCAAGTGCTAACTACTAAGCAAGATTGATTATAAAGTGATTTTATTTTCAAATTATATATTGATTCCCTGTTTTAATGCATGAAAATTAAATTACGTTAAAGGAGTTTAAGCCTCAAGTTTTACTTTTTAAGTGTGAGTAATAAAGGAAATCTAGAGATGGTATAAATTAGTCAAATAACCATAAAATATTATGTGATTCGCATAGTTGGTTTTGGCAGCAATGGGAAGAGTCACATTCATTAAGCTCAAGGAACTCCAGGAAGTTGCAAGTGTAGATAGCTGAAGAGTGGTCATCTGCATACTTGAGCATTGTGCCTTAATGAGAATGAACCCACTAACAAATCTGGGACTTGAACCTGCACTCATGGCTTAGTAACTATGAAGTGCTAACCACTAAGCAAGCTTGATTATAAAGTAATTTTATTTTCAAATTATATATTGATTCCCTGTCAGTGAGGGCCTGGACTCAGCAACATCTAATTATTCATTTACCTCCACATGCTGGCTTGGGAGATATGTCCTGTGGTCATTTATTTTGTCACTGTGTGGCTCGCAGGAATGGGATCTTGACTTCATTGATACCTGCAAATTTTATTTAGGTTAGTTTCATGGTTTTCTGGATAAGATTGCATTTAATTGTGTGGTAAAAACAATGCACATCCTTTGAAACTATTAAAAATAATACATCCATATGAAAATTTTACCATATATATATATATATATATATATACATATATATACATATATATATATATATATATATATATATATATATATATATATATATATATATATATATATATATATATCAGAAAATTTTAAACCCAAGAACTTAAAGTATGGGAGGAAATATTTGTAAATTAAGAGAAATTATGCTATAATAACTCAAGAGTTCAATTGTGTTAATGAAAGGATAAATTCTAAGTGTTAACAGCTAACAGAGTCAGGCATAATAAATTTATAAAAATGTTATGTTGTGTTTAAATGCTAGAAGCTGTACGGTATTAATAATATTTTTTTCATTATCATTACTAACTATGATAATAATGGGAATAAATATTTCTGACTGCAACAAAATAAGTAATACAAATACAGAAAAAGATAATTTAAAATTGACTATGGTCAGTTTGGCTTTAGGTTGGGGAGACCTACAACTTCAGCAATTTACAGTTAATATGGAAAAAGATTGTATCATGCTTAGGGTAGGTATATGTCAGAGTACTATGTGATGCTGTAAGATGGGCTTTTTGAAGGCAAAGAGAACCAGAAAGATTAGTGAAAATGGTTGAGAAAATTTGTGCTGTCTGAGTAGCAGGGAAACTCAGCTGAAACAGGAGTGTGCCACTGTGTCACTTCTACGAAAGGATAAGGAGAGGTATACCAGGGAACTTTTGCTGAGGATGTTGAGAGTAGTCTAAAGGCTAACAACCTTCAGCCTGCCTACTATGTCTTTAAGAGGTTTTGCTCTAAATCCACAACATGGAAGAGGCCTGTCCAAAAGAGTATTAATAAAATTTTGCTTGTTAAAATGGAGGTGTACAACGCTTTGTCTTTTAGTAGCAATAAAATTATAATACACAGTAGTAAAGATAAGCATTTCCAGAGCCTTGGGCTTAGGGCTACCCTCTGGGTTGACTCTAGAGTGCTCACCTCCCATTCCTGCACACCAAGTTTGAGTTCCAGCAGGTTCATTGACAAAATTTGAATATTACAAAGATAAAACCCATGTGTTTACAAGTATCTATCAGGACAAGGCATCAGAGAGGTGGCAGCGTAGACCTACACTTAGACCTGCAGGTCCAGGAAGGAAAAGGAGTTGCCCCGAGACTGTAGGATACCTCATGTTCTCTCAGAGAGTGGTGAGCTTATCAAGGAAGAAAATAAATTTTAGACTATCATAAATACATGTAAATTGCTCTTAGGAGGAGGGGAAAGCAATGTAATGCACAGGAGTAGTAGAGGTAAGCATTTTCAGAGTTTTGGGTCTTGGGATACCCTTTGGGTCAACACTAGAGTGCTCATCTCCTATTTATTTCTGTAGTTTTCCTGGCAGGAGCTCCATTGAGAAAATTTAATTCTTATGAGTATCTTCTGAGGCATCAGATAGTTTGAGTGGAAATAGACTTTTTAGTATAAAAAAAATATTTGTGTAGAATGTACTAAGACAATAATGCAAAATCATACTCACCTTTATAACAGTCTTCGGCATGTTATAAGGTGCACTTTTAGGCAGCTTCATGGCTAAACCTGAAAGAGGTTTAGTTGAAAGATCCAGGGGACATAGTTGTTCAGCCATCCTTTGTTTATGGTTGAACAAAGCCCAAACTACAAACAGTCTTGGTCAACAAATCAGTCAAGCTGTTTGTCCCAGTAACCTGTAAATAAAGAAGGAATTAATTTGACATAAAACACAACACAAATGATGAAACCAAACCTGAACTATAATTAATTGTAGAATAGCACAACCCCTATAAAAATTTGTTATCCATCTACAGTAAAAATGAGCTATTACATACAAGGGAGGGGCTCCTTCCCCTTGACCCACTACTTCATAACTGTTTACATATATATCTCTAAGAAGCTCCCTGTTGGATAAGTGGGGTTTTAGGGTGAGGGGAACATAAGTGAACGAACTTATCTATCTATACCTTTTAAACTGTTTATAAAGGCTGTCTTCACACACTGTGGGACATAGAGCTAGATGGGCAGTGGCATTGGTTATAATAAAGGGACACCATGGAGAGGACAGTTGTTTATTTATTTAATTTTTATTTGTGTGGGCACCAGGCATAGTAAAATTATAGGGGCCATGAAACACTGAACACAGGTACAAGGTTGCTCAAACTCACTTAGGTCTATCAGTCTGGAGAATTCCCTGCCTGATCAGGTTGTTGCTATGGAGTTTATCTCATTCTTCAAATCAGCTCTATATTCCTTTACCATTTCCAAGACTAACCCCTAACACATCTTCCTCCCTGCCTTCCTTCCTTGTTATCAATTTAACAATTTCCTTTTAATCACTACAGTGACTACACACTTCAAGTATTACTCCTAGCACCAATAAACTCAGGCCATATATAATTATTTCTGCATAAGGTACATAGTTCAGTCATATATCCCTTAACGCTACTAATTGACCCTACTAATAATGGACTGGCATACCTGCAGATTGGTGCTACCCTATTTTAAAACATTTAACTTCTTCATACTTGCTTGAAAGGCCTTAACAAGGTGGGGGAGCTACCTCCACGCCCATAGAGCTAGGAAACTAAGGTAGAATGCTGTGATACTTGAGTGGCGTGGACGGTACAAATGACTGTCATGGGAACCAACATTTATATTCTCTACATGTCCATCTCCTGTGTGGTTGCGTTGGTTTTACTATTATGAAAGCATGCCTGCAGGGAAGCGTGACATGCGGTGGCTTATTCAGTACAATGACGGTCATGGAGCTAACCGACAATCTAAATCCTGAATTATCGTCATGTTCATCTCCTCCAAGCGCCTCCGTGGTGCAGTGGTCAGCATGTCTGGCTACGAATATGCGGGCCAGGTTCGAATCCCGGCCTGGGCAGTCGGCGCACAGCCCACCCAGCTGTTCATCATCCCTTTCGGGTTGGTCGATAAATGGGTACCTGGGGAAACCTGGGAAGGTAAACTGTGGATATCCCGGATGTCATACCAGCCCTGTGTCCCGGGATAGCGGGTTCTTACCCACCACAGGCTCCAAGGGCTAATGGGACGGAGATGGGCACCGCAGCTATGCGCAGCCACTGCGTATGCACCCACTTTACCTTTACCATCTCCTATGAGTTCATCTTCATTCTATCACTACGAATACACAGTAATTATGGGTGACTTACCATAGTTTTTACTGCTGAAGATATGCATGAAGAAGGCGTAATGGCGGCCACCGCGTGGCAGGAACAGCGCTGCAACAATTTCTCGGCTTGTGATTGGCTCGCTGAAAATAGTAGCTGGAACCTCGACAAAACGATACTGAAGTGCAGGTCGCAACACATCAAATCTGAGGGTGGGTGCGAAAGCGCAACGCGGTACTAAAGCGCAGTGTTGCGATACTAAAGCGCGAGGGGGTGGTTCCAAAGCGCAGACACCCCATAAAAAGTCACGAAAGCGCATTTTTCCTCCAACCAAAGCGCATAATGAAATCTACAACAACAACAACAACAACAACAACAACAACAACAACAACAACAACAACAACAACAACAACAACAACAACTTCATTCTTTTAATACATTGTCACATTCTGTAGTTTTCTTTCCGTCTCCTTTTTCTCTCCTTTATTATCCTTTTTTGACATCGCACTATTTGAACGTGTTAGCAAATTCGTAATATTAATCTAACCACAAATTTTTACCGTTGCTCCTTTTTTGTTCTTTTTGTGTTTCATCTGCACCAAACGCCCATTCAAGTATATGTATTTTTTTATTATTTTTTTTTTGTTACTTATTTGCTACACACGCCCATTTAAGTACAGTCCTTTCGTCCCCTTGTTATAACACAGGAGTCCATTTACTTATCGCCTTATTATTATTCGCCTTATTGTTTATCATATTATTATTATTATTATTATTATTATTATTATTATTATTATTATTATTATTATTATTATTATTATTATTATTATTATTATTATTATTATTATTCTGTTATCTATTTACTTCACGCGCCCATTCCAGTGTAGTTTTTATGTCCTTTTGTAATCTATTTGCTCTCTCTCTCTCTCTCTCTCTCTCTCTCTCTCTCTCTCTCTCTCTCTTATCGCAGTTTTGTCAGTATTCCGTAAAGCAGTTGTAGTAATGATTATATTTATTTCGTGCGTGCGTGTGTACGTGATGCAGTTTGCGGAAAAGAGTAGGAGAAAAAATACGATGTACCTACCTTAAATGATTCACATGATAACAGTTCTTCAGCGAATGTTCGTGAACACACACACACACACACACACACACACACACACACACACACACACACACACACACACACACACACGTCACCCTCCTGAACAAATAGTTTAGGATCTCATCAAGTCAGTTCACCTTTGTCTATAGGCGGACAGGATATCATTAGCATATCATAATTATTTCCTACCCGCTCCCCTACACGTCAGCGCCGCGGCCTCCCGGGCGGCCACGGAGCCTCGGGAGCCGCGCGGGCCTTATGGCGCCGCAGCGGGAGGCTCAGGGCTGCGCGGCGGCCCTCAGGTGCAAGCGGCCGGCCAGGTAACATGGAGCTCCCCGCCCAGCATCCGGCCTCCGTGTCTCCCATTAACAGTAATATCAAATGTTGACAAGTGGACGTGATAACCGTTCTCCATGCTGGGCTATTCCCTTAATAATGGCTAAGAATGTAAATGGGTTAACTCAACAAAAAATTATGCTCACTTGATCGCTATCTACAAACCCATCCCGCGCCGTGAATGGTGGGCGGCGCCGCCACGCCCCCGAGGTGTCGGCGGCGTGACGTGGCGAGGGCGACGCCGCTGATTGGCCGGGCCGCAGCGGAGCACAACATGGCCGCGCCCTCACCTGGACCCTCTACCTGGCCGACTCAGGTGTTCCAGTCAGTCAGTGCGCCGCTGTCAACCCGTTTGGACAGGTGCGAAAGCTTGTGTTTGTTTGGACAGTGACGCTTCTCGTGGCCCGGCGCCGCAGGATATATCACGCCGCCGAAGTGTGACGCCTTTGTGTCGCGGCCTTGTGTTACGGTACGTGCTGGTGTGGCGAGGGCGAGGGCGAGTGTCCCGCCCTAGTGACGCTTCCTTGCAGGGTCTTGTGGTGCTCCGCGGGTGAGGAGGCGAAGAGGCCAGGAGTCGTGAGTACGCTGAGGAGCCTTACAGGAGGGCTGCGCGTAGGGACTGCAGGGTGTGAGGGTGTGTGTTAGGTGCTGCGTCCTGCGAGGGGGAAGGTGTAGGTCAAAGAGTGCGAGAGTTTATGTGGGTGCAATTGTAGAGGCAATGGCTAGGAAAGGAGTGCAAGTCTTATTGTGTTATGGGTCTCGGGGCAGTGGATGCGGCAACAACGGTCAGGTTTTCAACATAGTCATGTGTGGACGAGAATTGCGAGAATATCTGCGAGCATTACTCAGACAGCACCTCAAGAGTTTGGATTCATTTTGCTCGGCGTCACGTTTGTGTCTGAGTCGGCTCAGTTATTTTTGTATTCCTGTTATCTATTTATATGTAAATTGCATAATCTGTAAAAGTCCCAATAAAATTTCCAGTTATTAGACATTATTCAAGTAACAAGGAGCTTTTTTGTGTCAGCGTTCCCGCCTAAGTGCAAAGTCTTGATGGTGTAAAACGTCGGGAAATTGCGAGGGAAAGTTAACATTAAAATTTCACTCGTGTCGCGTTTTTTCCCTCCGCTCGCAGGAAGCGAAGTGTGGCGCCTCGAAGAGTAACATAATCACGGTATTTTGTTGCGTCCACAAAAAGCGTTGATTTGTGCGTGTGTCGAGAGGCACAACAAGGTGTGTTCGCCGCGTTGGTGTTCAGAGGAGGCGGCGGCGAGCCGCGGCGGGGGCAGCGCGGGGCCCTGCGGTGACGCGGTGCTCGTCGGAGATTTGTCAACATTAGACAGGTGTTTCCTGAGGGAGGCGAGTGTGTGACAGCGGCGGGAGGAAGGGGTTGTTACGGAGCCAGTGGGTATCTGTTTCTCGTTTCCTGTAGGCGTGGGTGGCAGGGCCGCGCACCCCGTCATTGAGGGCTGGTGGTGGCGGCGGCGGCCGGGCGCTAAGTGAGGGTTGTGCGCCGCCCGACGGGTTATTTGACGCTGACGGTCGGTTCTTGTCCTTGCAGGGAGTCATGGGGATCCTGGAAGAGTGCCCGACGCCCACGCCCGTGTCCGTGGCTCTGGACATGTGCCTCAAACGCCAGGGCGAAGGAGCCGCCCAGGCCACGCCCGCCCACCGCCAGAGTCCGCCGTCACAGCGCCCCCACCAGGAGGCCGAGGAGGACCTGGAGGTGGACGTGGTGGACACAGACTCTGAGGTGGAGGTCGGAAAGGGCGACGAGGCGTGCGAGGAAGAGGAGGAGGGCGGGAGTACGGGCGGCGGAGGCGAAGGAAGCAGCGAGGGCGGCGGGGAGTCGGGCGGCCCTTCCAAGCGGAAGCAGCGCCGCTACCGCACCACCTTCACCTCCTACCAGCTGGAGGAGCTCGAGAAGGTGTTCGCCCGCACGCACTACCCAGACGTGTTCACCAGGTGAGTGGGGGGCAGGTGGGCAGCCGGTGAGGGCAGAGTGGTGAGGAAAGGCTTTAGAACATATTGTGTCTACTACTGAGAGGTGAAGTCGTCTTGTTCTGTATAGGTTTAACAATACACAAAAGTAACATCATGGAAACAAGAAAATCGAAGCAAAGTGTTTTGCTGAGAAGGCAGAGGTGTAAGGCTCTATAGGACACATTACATCCGTTATTGAAAGGTGAAGCCATCTTGTTCTGTATTACAGGTTTAACAGCACACAGAAATAACAGCATCGGCACAGGAACACTGAAGTAAAGTGTAACGAAATGTTGTATAGGATGTAATGTGTCTGTTTCTGCAAGGTGAAGATGTAAAGTTCTGTGTCACGGATTTGTCACTGCCCAAAAGTAACAGCATCGGCACAAGATCACTGAAGTAAAGTGTAACGAAAGGCTTTAGCCCGGTAGCAGCGGGGGTCATGTTTATTATTGGTCCCTCTAAGCGAGAAAAATGAGAAAAAATCATCACTCACACAAACCATTTCATAATATATATAAACGCATTTGTGATCAGTTTATGTATCATCTATTTTGGGGGGTTTATATCATGGCACAAATTTGGCCCGTCGCTGCTACACGGATAGATATAATTTACCTGTTACTGAAAGGTAATATTGCCTTGTTCATTATTTTAGGTTTAAAACACAATAATAACAACAACGGTGGCCTACAACAAAGTTAAGGTGTCCATTAATAACAAAACTAAAGGCAGTGGAATTCGTGCGTAGCCGTCACAGCAGAACAAACACCAAAAGACCATCATCAACAACATACAAAAAACTAAAATCATTGCAAAATCTCAGTAAAATCATAATTCACGCAACACTAATCAGACCAAGAAGCAGACAGTGGCCGCCGCGCACGACTCAGTGAACCAGACTCTGAGGTGACTAACACGTGCAATCCTTTCCTTCTGCAGAGAGGAGCTCGCCATGAAGATCGGTCTGACGGAGGCGCGCATACAGGTGAGTGTTGTCGCGTTCACCTGTCACCGGTCCGCCAATCAGAGCCTAGTTAATGGTAGTGAGTGGCCGAGTTGGGAGTTGAGGGCATGTTGGGCTGACGTGGGTTTCATTATAGACTGGAATATATAAATAGAGTGATCACTTACACTAGACTAGCTCTCCCCTGCTGGCTACATTTGTATTTCTTATGTTTATGTGTGTTTGTTTTTGTTCGAGTATTAGAAGGATTCGGAGAGAAGTATCGCTCTAAGCATCTGCCTTTTTCTTAAGTTCTAGGACGATTCATAGTCATAAGTGTAGTCTGAATATTTAACGAAGAGTTTATATTTATTTATTTTTTATACGTATCGCTAGAGAAAATTTATTGGTCTGCATGTGAACAATTTTGACGATTAAAAAAAAACATGAGTATTATCGTAATGTTTGTGTAGGCATTGCAGCGCGGATGTGCCTGAGAAAACTACACATACATTAATACAGAGCTTCTTTTAGTGATTCATGCGATGTGGAAAATGGCGTTGACGTTTAAAATATCTTACCCAGGGAAAAAAAGACGCTGACAACCAGAATTAATTACCATCATATTAAGTAGTCGATGTTTGGAGTATACGAAAAAGCTCATGCACGTTCCTGAAGAGTAGTAAAATTTAAACGAAAGAAAAACAATTACTCAAAGAAGAAGTCGATGTTTGGGGTTTACGAAGGAGCTAATATAGACTCACTGAAACTATTGTACAGACTAAAATAATTGCATCACCTCATGGAGACCTTAAATAATGGCAGCTACAGAAATAATATCACGAGATGCGTTAAAAGTATATTCTAAGCTGTGTGAAAACTGTCGATAATGATGATAAAATGAAGTGTTGGCTGCTGACATGATGAGCAGCACTTCACACGCCTGTCACACCATGATGCCTTGATAAGAGTAAGAGATTTGAATAAAGTAAAGAAAATATCACTCAGAGAAAAGTCGACGGATTAGCATGATCAAGTTCTTTACACGCCTGTCACTCTAAGACGCCTCGATAAAAAGTAATAAGAATTGAAAAGAAAGAAAAATATCCCAAAGAAAAAAAAATTGACAGGTACTTATTCGTCTCCTTACATGCCTGTCGCAATATAATGACGATAAAAGTAAGAAAAAATAAAAAAAGATGTTACAGAAAAGTCGATGTTTGGGGGATACGAGAGAGCAAATACATGTTCCCGACCAGTAGTAAAATTATAGAGAAAGAAAATTATATTACTCAAAGAAGAATTCGATGTTTGGGGTATACGATAGAGCAAATACATGTTCCCGACCAGTAGTAAAATTAAAAAAGAAAGAAAATATATAACTCAAAGAAGAATTCGATGATTGGCGTGTAGGAAAGAGATCATTCATGTTCCCGACCAGTAGTAAAATTAAAAAGAAAAAAAATACTTAAAGAAGAATTAAGTCGATGTTTGGGGTATACGAAAGGGCCTCTTGCAGACTCCTACGTTCTTATGTTCTTATGTTCCCGACCAGCAGTAGAATTATAAGGGAAAAAAAAAATTACTCAGAGAAGAATTTGATGTTTGGGGGATACGAGAGAGCGCCTAAACTATTCATCGAACCGGTAAACAAATCAACTTTTTTTTAAGCAAAGGAGACACCTCAAGGGCAAAAAAAAAAGGAAACAATAATGAAAAAAAAGCCCGCTAATCCCTGCTCCTATAAAAATGAGTTCAGAGGAGTGGCCGAAAGAGAGGTCAATTTCTGCAGAGAACTTCACTTAGCTCACGTGGACGCCAAAGGAAGCCAGAAACCAATATAATTCCCCCCCATTGATATATAATTCACAGTCCTTGCATACGTAGAGGACAATAATGAACGCATGATAAAAAATAACATAACCGGAGTGTTGTAAAATGTATCAGTATATCAATTTATAACCAGTTTTGTTTTCTACCGTCTTATGAGCCCCGTATCTTCTTAACCGCAATACACAAATATAAATAAGATACAAAGACGTTGAGGATATGTTGAATAATCTCTGTATATCAATTTCACCACTTTATAATCATTTACCGACGTATTGCACTTAATCATATATCCTCGAATCCGTTAAAAAAATCATAATAAAAGAAGTTAGCATATAGAATGATAAATACGCAGAACACAAATAGAAATGGAATACGCAGATGTTGAGGATATGCTGAATAATTTCTATATATATATCAATTTCACGTAATAAAAGAAGTTAGGATATAAATGATCAATACGCAGAACACAAATAGAAATAGAATACGCAGATGTTGAGGATGTGCTGAATAATCTCAATAAACATCAATTTCACCACTTTATAATCATTTACCGATGTATTGCACTTATTCAAACATCCTCGAATCTGTTCAAAATTCATAATAAAAGAAGTTAACAATAAAATACTCAATACGCAGAAGACAATATACGCTTAAAGAATTCCAGCAGTATATTTTGTGGTTAGCGGGGAATTATATAAATGCAAATAAGTATAAAAAAAACTTGCATCCGGGGAACAGTGAAGGTTACGGGAACATTGAAGAAAGCGGAAGAAACTAGACTTGAGATGATTTGGACACGTGAGAGGAAGAGAGAAGAGGAAAATGCAGAAAGAGAAGGGAAGAAAATGAATTAATATGGTGGAAGAATGAGAGGGAGACGAGGAAAGAGTGGATAGATGAGAGGAGTGGATAGGAGAACGAGAAAAGAGAAGGGGAGAAGAGAATAAAAGGAAGAGAGGGAGAAGAGGAAAGGGTGGATAGATCGGAAGACAGTGTAGGAGAACGAGGGAAGAGAAGGAGAGATCAGAATTAAAGGAAGAGAGGGAGAAGAGGAAAGGGTGGATAGATGGAGTGGATAGAAAGAAGAAGGAAGAGAAGAGGAAAACATGATAAAAGGAAAAGAGAAAGACGAGAATAGGTGTATGAAAGAGGAGTGAAAGGCTATATAGGAAGATAAGGGAAGAGAATGGAAGTACAGAACAAAGAGGAAGAAGACTAAGAAAGAGGTCGATGGAGTGTTTAAGGGAAGACATGAGAGACAAAATAGAGTGTGAACATAAGAAACAAAATCATCAACGAAAAACCAGCACACAACAGACCTTAGTGGAGGAGGCTCATAAATAACAGCGACTCCTTCTAACTTACGATAATAATGCCGAGGAGAAGAATTAATATATATGTGCAAAGAAACTATATAGACGCTACTTAACCCCGCTCTTTTTCACATTTGTTATCTTTTTTTTTATGTCCTTGAACTGACTCCTTTGCTGTTAAAAACAAAAAACAAAAAAAACAAAAAAAAGAAAATAGTTATAAGGATCTGTCAATTTAATATCCAAAAAAACAAAGTGATGATAAGATTGTAGTCATAATATATACACGTAAAAAAATAACCATCTTAAAAAATCTATCACATTAATATCACAGAAGAAAATTTAGTGATAAGATTGGAGTCGAAATTATCATACATCCAAAAAAAAAAAAAAAAATCATCACTAGAGTCTATGATATTAGGAGCAAAAATAGATTGCAATAATAAAATTGGGGTCATTATCATACACTAATACATAAGCACAAAAAAGATATTAACAACAACAACAACAACAACCACAAGCTAAAAAAATAACAGCCGCGGAGTGATGACAAAAGTTCGTGGTTCATAATCTCGTATCATCACCAGCAGAGAGTGATGACGGGCCCGGGAATATATGGATGTCAAAATGACGGACGTGTTATGATGATGATGACGGTGATGGTGTAAGCCTTTCCAACGGTACCTCATTTTGTCCTTTTGAAGTGCGGCTGATCTCTCTCATTTCTAGTATTTTTTTTTTCATCATAATTCTCTCATTTGTAATTTTCTTATATAATTATCTCATTTCTCGTCTATTTCCTTCATAATTTTTTCATTTCTCGCTTCCTTTCCTCGATATTTCTTTCCTTTCCAGTATTGTTTTCATCATAATCTTCTCATTTGTAGTTTTCTTATATAATTATCTCATTTGTAGTCTATTTCCTTCATACTTATTCATTTCTCGCTTCCTTTCCTCGATAATTCTCTCATTTCCAGTATTTTTTTTCGTCATAATCTTCTCAATTGTAGTTTTCTTATATAATTCTCTCATTTCTAGTCATATTTCCTTCATAATTATTTCATTTCTCGCTTTCTTTCCTCGATAATTCTCTCATTTCCAGTATTTTTTTCATCATAATCTTCTCATTTGTAGTTTTCTTTTATAATTCTCTCATTTCTAGTCTTATTTCCTTCATAATTATTTCATTTCTTGCTTTCTTTCCTCGATATTTCTTTCCTTTCCAGTATTTTTTTCATCATTATCCTCTTAATTGTAGTTTTCTTATATAATTCTCTCATTTCTAGTCTATTTCCTTCATACTTATTCATTTCTCGCTTCCTTTCCTCGATAATTCTCTCATTTCCAGTATTTTTTTCATCATAATCTTCTCAATTGTAGTTTTCTTATATAATTCTCTCATTTCTCGCCTATTTCCTTCATAATTATTTCATTTCTCGCTTCCTTTCCTCGATAATTCTTTCCTTTCCAGTATTTTTTTTTCATCATAATCTTCTCAATTGTAGTTTTCTTTTATAATTATCTCATTTGTAGTCTATTTCCTTCATACTTATTCATTTCTCGCTTCCTTTCCTCGATAATTCTTTCCTCTCCAGTATTTTTTTCATCATTATCCTCTTAATTGTAGTTTTCTTATATAATTCTCTCATTTCTAGTCTATTTCCTTCATAATTCTTTCATTTCTCGCTTCCTTTCCTCGATAATTTTCTCCTTTCCGGTATTGTTTTCATCATAATCTTCTCAATTGCAGTTTTCTTTTATAATTCTCTCATTTCCAGTATTTTTTTCATTATAATCTTCTCAATTGCAGTTTTCTTTTATAATTCTCTCATTTCAAGTCTTATTTCCTTCATACTTATTTCATTTCTATCTTTCTTTCCTTGCTAAATCTCTCATTTCTAGATCTCTCTCCTTTATCATTCCCGCGATCTTAGCTTTCTTTTATTTTCACTTCTATTTGTAGTTTTCTTTTATAATTCTCTCATTTCTAGTCGTATTTCCTTCATAATTATTCTATTTCTATTTTTCTTTCCTCGATAATTCTCTCATTTCTAGATCTCTCTCCTTTATGACTCCCTCGTTTTTAGCTTTCTTTTATTTCTTTTATTTTTATTATTCTCGTAACACGTAAAAAAAAAAAAAGCAAGTCTCACGTTCTTCCCACCTCGTCAAGGTAATACATATATTTGATTCTTGCTCTTTTATTTTCATTTCCCAGGAATAGTTTACTCATATAATTTTCTATTCGCAATGGCTGTTAAAATTCATAAAGTGATTTCTCATATTTATGCTGGCTACATTGTTATGCGGTAGATAGCGTCTCTGTTTGTCTGTCTGTCAACCTCAATATCCGTCTGTCTGTATGTGTGTAAGTACGATTATTTGCATCTGTGTCTGGTTCTCTGTCAATCTTCCCTTCGTCTGTCTGTCTCTGTGTTGTTTATTTGCATCTGTCTGGTTCTCTGTCTATCTTCCCTTCGTCTGTCTGTCTCTGTGTTGTTTATTTGCATCTGTCTGGTTCTCTGTCTCTCTATCTTCGTTTTCGTCTGTAAGTTTCTGTGTGTGTTTATCTGTCTGGTTCTCTGTCTCTCTATCTTCGTTTTCGTCTGTAAGTCTCTGTGTGTGTTTATCTGTCTGGTTCTGTCTCTCTATCTTTCTTTTTTGTCTGTAAGTCTCTGTGTGTGTTTATCTGTCTGGTTCTGTCTCTCTATCTTTCTTTTTTGTCTGTAAGTCTCTGTGTGTGTTTATCTGTCTGGTTCTGTCTCTCTATCTTTCTTTTTTGTCTGTAAGTCTCTGTGTGTGTTTATCTGTCTGGTTCTGTCTCTCTATCTTTCTTTTTTGTCTGTAAGTCTCTGTGTGTGTTTATCTGTCTGGTTCTGTATCTATCTTACTTTTTTGTCTGTAAGTCTCTGTGTGTGTTTATCTGTCTGGTTCTGTCTCTCTATCTTCCTTTTTTGTCTGTATGTCTCTGTGTGTGTTTATCTGTCTGGTTCTCTGTCTCTCTATCTCCCCTTTCGTCTGTATGTCTCTGTGTGTGTTTATCTGTCTGGTTCTCTGTCTCTCTATCTTCCTTTTTACCTGTATGCCTCTGTTTGTGTGTTTACCTAGTTGTATTTACCTAGTTGTAGTTTTACAGGGCCTGGGCTTACGCTCGTGTGGTCCCGTCTCCGTATCTGTATTTGTCCAACTTCTCCTTAAATTTGTTCAACTTTTCCTTAAATTTGTCCAACTTTTTCTTAAATTTGTCCAACTTTTTCTTAAATTTGTCCAACTTTTCCTTAAATTTGTCCAACTTCTCCTTAAATTTGTCCAACTTTTTCTTAAATTTGTCCAACTTTTCCTTAAATTTGTCCAACTTCTCCTTAAATTTGTTCAACTTCTCCTTAAATTTGTCCAACTTCTCCTTAAATTTGTCCAACTTTTCCTTAAATTTGTCCAACTTTTCCTTAAATTTGTCCAACGTTTCCTTAAATTTGTCCAACTTTTCCTTAAATTTGTCCAACGTTTCCTTAAATTTGTCCAACGTTTCCTTAAATTTGTCCAACGTTTCCTTAAATTTGTCCAACTTTTCCTTAAATTTGTCCAACGTTTCCTTAAATTTGTCCAACTTTTCCTTAAATTTGTCCAACTTTTCCTTAAATTTGTCCAACGTTTCCTTAAATTTGTCCAACTTCTTAAATTTGTCCAACTTTTCCTTAAATTTGTCCAACGTTTCCTTAAATTTGTCCAACTTTTCCTTAAATTTGTCCAACTTTTCCTTAAATTTGTCCAACGTTTCCTTAAATTTGTCCAACTTTTCCTTAAATTTGTCCAACTTTTCCTTAAATTTGTCCAACGTTTCCTTAAATTTGTCCAACGTTTCCTTAAATTTGTCCAACGTTTCCTTAAATTTGTCCAACTTCTTAAATTTGTCCAACTTTTCCTTAAATTTGTCCAACTTCTTAAATTTGTCCAACTTTTCCTTAAATTTGTCCAACGTTTCCTTAAATTTGTCCAACGTTTCCTTAAATTTGTCCAACTTCTTAAATTTGTCCAACTTTTCCTTAAATTTGTCCAACGTTTCCTTAAATTTGTCCAACGTTTCCTTAAATTTGTCCAACTTTTCCTTAAATTTGTCCAACGTTTCCTTAAATTTGTCCAACTTCTTAAATTTGTCCAACTTCTTAAATTTGTCCAACTTCTTAAATTTGTCCAACTTCTTAAATTTGTCCAACTTCTTAAATTTGTCCAACTTCTTAAATTTGTCCAACTTCTTAAATTTGTCCAACTTCTCCTTAGATTTGTCGAACTTCTTAAATTTGTCCAACTTCTTAAATTTGTCCAACGTTTCCTTAAATTTGTCCAACTTCTCCTTAAATTTGTCCAACTTCTCCTTAAATTTGTCCAACTTCTCCTTAAATTTGTCCAACTTCTTAAATTTGTCCAACTTCTTAAATTTGTCCAACTTCTTAAATTTGTCCAACTTCTTAAATTTGTCCAACTTCTCCTTAAATTTGTCCAACTTCTTAAATTTGTCCAACTTCTTAAATTTGTCCAACTTCTTAAATTTGTCCAACTTCTCCGTAAATTTGTCCAACTTCTCCTTAAATTTGTCCAACTTCTCCTTAAATTTGTCCAACTTCTTAAATTTGTCCAACTTCTCCTTAAATTTGTCCAACTTCTCCTTAAATTTGTCCAACTTCTTAAATTTGTCCAACTTCTTAAATTTGTCCAACTTTTCCTTAAATTTGTCAAACTTTTCCTTAAATTTGTCCAACTTTTCCTTAAATTTGTCCAACTTCTTAAATTTGTCCAACTTCTCCTTAAATTTGTCCAACTTTTCCTGTGTGTGTGTGTGTGTGTGTGTGTGTGTGTGTGTTTATCTAAGTGCCTGGTTCTTTATCTGTTCTCCTTTCCGTGTGTCTGTGTGTGCTTAATTCCCTATCACCCCCTTATCTCCCCTCTCTCACCCTTCTCCTCTGCAGCACTCGCGCGATAGGGGATCACATATGCAAAATTCCGTATTCATATTACTGTTATCTTTACTATCCCTCAGTGCAATGTTGATAGTGATGGGGCGGAGATAGCGGTGACATTTACAATACCAAAAATTATGATGTTAGTAGTAAATAATGATAATAGTAGAACAACCATTTACTACTACTACTACTACTACTACTACTACTACTACTACTATTACTACAAGATCACATATGGATACAACTACTACTTCTACTACTACTACTACTACTACTACTATTACTACTACTACTACTGCTACCACGTTACCTTTCTATTCTAATTATATGTTTTTGGTTCATGTTAATCAGAATTGCCTGTTACCAGATATTTCTCGTAATGTCGGAAATTAAACTAAATAGAGTCTTTCCTACACTATCGGTTGCAGAATTTACATATCTTTTTGTGATCTCGTGCCATTAACATACATTTCCGCATTGGGGGGGGGGGGGGGGGTCTAGACAGCGGTGATTACTATGCAGATGATGATGATGATGATAATGATGGTGATGACGATGACAGTCCTGATCTTGCAACGTCTCAAATTATTCTTTCATTTTTTTTGCTTCTTTTTTTTCTTGTTATTGTTTTTCTCTTCTTATTTATCATCTTTTCTCTCATGTTTTTTTTCTGTCTACATGAGAGATAGACAGACAGACAGACAGACAGACGAACCCACTGACACCAATACCAATAACGTACTAAAGAGAATCAGATCCCACTTAGTAGAACACACACACACACACACACACACACACACACACATACTAGCGGTTGTTGGTCGAGGTCTGATGTAGATTTAGATCACTGTGCATGTCAGGCCTTTGTTCGTTGGTGCGTTTGTTGTTCAGGATGCAATGATATCACGTGTTTAGTTATGGTAAAATCGCTCATTATTATTATTATTATTGAAAGCGTTTACTTATCTTTTGGGTCAATAGTCATGGTGTTAGAGCGGTGTTACTACTACTACTACTACTACTACTACTATACTACTACTACCACTACTACAACTAATACTACCACTACTACTACTATTAATTTTGTTGTTGCTGGTTCTATGTTCATTTTGACGCTAAAATATCTGGAGTCTTGGTATTTATATGTAGTCTTTTACTTATTAATTATTTTATACCACTACTACTAATGATAATAATAATGATGATAATAATGATACCAATACTAACACTCCTAATACTACTTACACAACTATCAAAACTACATATATAGAAATAACAACAACAACAATGATGATAGTGGGAGAGAATGTAAGGAAAGAAGAAAGAAAGAAAGAAAGGAAGGAAGGAAAGAAGGAAAGGAAAAAGAAAGAAGAAAGAAAGAAAGGAAAAAGAAAGATAAAAAGGAAAAAAAAAGAAAGAAAGGAAGAAAGAAAGAAAGAGTACAACCAACATCCCCCCATACACATACCACCTACCACCACCACCACCACCACCATCACCACCACCAACACCACCACCACCACCAACAACAACAACAGTAACACCATCCTTTTCCTGAGTAATAGCCAGTAATTCGGCCTTTGTCGCGGCACACAATCGGAAGCATTACAGTTATTGATGGAGGCGTTCATTGTTGACCTAACGTATTGACGGGATGGCGGCGGGGGGTTGAAGGAGAGAGAGAGGTGGAGAAGAGGGAGGGAGAGAGAGAGAGAGAGAGAGGGGGGGGGGAGGAAGAAAAAAGAGAGGATAAAAAGGGAAAATAAATAAACATCAAAGAAAAAAGAGAAAGAAGAAGAAAAGAGAGAAAAGAGAAGAGGAGACGAGAGAGAGAGAGAGAGAGAGAGAGAGAGAGAGAGAGAGAGAGAGAGAGAGAGAGAGAGAGAGAGAGAGAGAGAGAAGACGGAAATAAGGAAAAAAGAGAGAGAATAGAAGAGAAAAGGAGGAAAAAGATAGAGAAAAAAAAAGTAAAGAAGAGAAAAATAGTAGAAAATCACTTATCGTAAAATTTCATGTGAAAATATTGCCCATAAATTGATAAAGGTCTACTACTACTACTACTACTACCAATAAGAGTGATAATAATAATAATAATAATAATAATAATAATAATAATAATAATAATAATAATAATAATAATAATAATAATAATAATAATAATAATAATAATAATAATAATAATAATAATAATAATAATAATAATAGTAATAATAATAATAATAGTAATAATAATAATAATAACAAAACAATAATAATTTATAAAAAAACACCTCTTTATATTCCTATTAACTACGGGTGACTGAACTACCATAAGTGGACTAAGTTAATATTTAAGAGTCATTAAGCTACCAGTTAAGGGGATTAGATTACCCTTAAGATAGCCCCAGAGTGCCATTATAAAGGGGCCGTGTTGCCATTTCAAGGGGAGTTGGATACCATTTACAGGGGTCTAGATTATTGCTTTGAGGGGCTGGAGTACCATTTAGTAGGTTCTGGGTTACCATTTAAAAAGGCCCGGGTTATTTTAAAGGGATTTAGGTATCATTTTAGGAACTTGCCATTTTCAGATACATAAGGTTCTGTTTGAAAAGCGCTGATTATTGTTGTTATTATTATTATTATTATTATTATTATTATTATTATTATTATTATTATTAGTAGTAGTAGTAGTAGTAGTAGTAGTAGTAGTAGTAGTAGTAGTAGTAGTAGTAGTAGTAGTAGTAGCAGTAGTAGTAATAGCACGTTGGTAGGAATTATGGGAAGTAATATATCGATAATAACAACGAATAAAATAAATGAAAGCTATAATAACCAAACAATAAATATATATACAATAACATCAACAAAATACTAATAATTATAATCAGCACAAACAATAACACTAATAAACATCCCCCCAAAATCATGGACAACATAACAGTAAAATAACACCAAATAACAAAAAACAAACAAACAAAACCAGAAAAAGCAACAAACACACGCGCGCCCCTCACCTGGCCGCCCTAACAGGTGCCCCCTTCGGCCCAATTATTTAGATAAGCTGGTATGGGTTCGCCGCGCCTCGCCTGCAATTACCGGGTCCCGTCCACAGGTAATTGGCTCGCCACGTGTATCAGCTGATAACACACACCGCCCAGCGTCCACGAGCGGGCCAGAGACAGTGAATTAATAACGCCAGGAACAGGGACGAAGGGTGAAGGGGGACATATATGGCGGACAAATGCGGACTGATGTATATTTTGCGTTTTCCTGTGTGTTTTAGCGAAGGAACAGAAGATTCACATATACAAAGAGCGAGGAACTGTGAATTAATAACGCCTGGGACAAGGGACGAAGGGTGAAGGGGGACAAATATATGATGAAGAAATACTGACTGATGTATACTTTGCGTTTTCCTGCGTGTTTTAGCGAAGCAACAGAAGATTCACATATACAAAGAGTGAGGTAGAAACGGTGAATTAATAACACCAGAAACAGGGACGAAGGGTGAAGGGGGACATATATGGCGGACAAATGCTGACTGATGTATATTTTGCGTTTTCCTGTGTGTTTTAGGAAGGAACAGAAGATTCACATATACAAAGAGTGAGGAGGAAACGGTGAATTAATAACACCAGGAACAGGAACGAAGGGCGGAGGGGAAAATATATGGTGGAGAAATACTGACTGATGTATAATTTGCGTTTTCATGTGTGTTTTAGGAAGTAACGGAAGATTCACATATACAAAGAGTGAGGAGGAAACGGTGAATTGATAACGCCAGGAACAGAGGACAGAGGGCAGAGGGGGAGGTGTATAGCAGAGAAATACTGATTGATACTTCCTTGCTTTGTTGTGTTTGTTTAGAATATTTACAGAAGATTGAAGAACGCGAATAACTAACATCAGTAACAGGGGACGTATGGTTGTATAGTGAAAAAAATCTATGATACAGTAAACAAAACTGACTTTTTTTTTGCGATGTGTGTTTAGCCGAGACATAAGCTTGACATATACAAACAACGAGAGGAACAATAAATAACAGGAATAACTGAGGACGCACGGTAGAACAGAAATGAGGTACGGTATATGAATTCTGACTGATACAAATTTGCTCTTTTATGTGTTGAGTCTAGTAATAGTTAAATCTTGAGGGAGTAAGTCTTAGGAACGAACCCATACAATCTTAGGAAGGCTATCGCTGAGTTTATATACCACTGATAGGGATGAAAGTGTGATAACATTGATTGGCTCTAGCATTAATACGTTAGGCAGTAGATGGATGAGTATCAGCATAGTGTCTTTTGCAGCGAGGCGTTGATTTTCATGTGTAGGAGTTGAAAATTTATTGAAGATCCACAAATATAGCGAGGGAAAGTAAATTAATACCAGCAGAAACAGAGGCAGTGTAATGGAATAGTGAAATAATAATGGGATAGATTATTTTGCATTATTTTGTGTGTTTAGCCAAGTCGATAAATAGTTATAGAAAAATGCTAAGAATAACCAAACATATCATCAACCTTTACTTAGATGTTTAAGATGATTCCTGTTTGATTCAACCATCATTTTGAAATCTAAACATTAAGCTCAACCAAACATTCAATCATTTTTTTACTTAATAATGTAGAAAATTAATAATATACAAGACTTAATAATATAAAAGATACCTGTTTCATTCCTGTAACATTCCGAACTCGAAGCATTTCATCAACATTCACTTAGGATGAAGAAAAGTCCTATTAAAATCCATTTGCCTTTCGAGGTTGGCACATTAATCTTAACCGAACACAAATAGGAGGAGTGAGTAGCGGGCTTTTTTTCATTATTATTTTTTTTTTTGCCCTTGAGTCGTTTCCTTTGCTGTAAAAATAAATAAAAATAAAAAAATATATAAAACATCCACTTATAACAACAGACGATTGCCCTTTGATTCGACTAGCATTTCAAAGATCACACAATTCATCAACATCCACTTTTTAAATACAGAAGATTCTTGCTCGATTTCACTAACATCTCGGGAGCCCAAACATCAATCTTACCCAAACACTTAATCAGCATTCACCCACAACATAGACTCTTCGTGTGCTTAATATTATAGATCATTCTTGCTTGATTCCACTAACATCTCGGGAGCCCAAACATCAATCTTACCCAAACACTTTATCAGCATTCACCCACAATATAGGGTCTTCCTGTATAACTCCTGTAATATTCCAGAGTCCAGTCATTCATCTCCACCAAACGCATAATCAACATCAATATCTTCCCGTCACAATAAAATAAAACCATCTCCACGGAAAGAGAAAATTCATACCTGTAAGTTGTGATTTATTCCTCTGTTTACTCTCTCTCAGGTGTTCGCTTCGGCAGGTATTATCAATCTTTACCTGTAGCCTTGATGGAGGAGGAGAGAGAGAGGAAGAGGGAGAGAGAGGAGGGAAAGAAATCTAAGAGGTGATGGTGGGAGAGATTTGATTTATTTTCCTGATTATGTGATTCATCTTTCTCTCTGTTGTGTTAGAGGAGGAGGAGGAGAGAAGGAAGGAGAGAGAGAGAGAGAAGAAGAGGGAGAGGAAGGATATCTAAGCAGTGATGGTGGGAGAAATCGGGCTTATTTTTCTCTATCTTTCTACCTGTTGTGTTTGAGGAGGAGGAGGAGGAGGAGGAGGAGGGAAGGAAGGAAGGAGAAAGAGAGAGGAAGAGGAAGGATATCTAAGTCGTCATGGTGGGAGAAATCTGACTTATTTTTCTCTATCTTTCTACCTGTTGTGTTTGAGGAGGGGGAGAGAGAGAGAGAGGGAGAGGGAAGGGAGAGGAAGGAAGTCTGTCTCCGTGGTGGTGGTGGGAGAGTGGATTTTTGTGGCCAATTAGGTTTTCTCTTCTGTCTGTCTGTCTGTCTTTGTGTCTCCCTTTGTCTTCCCGTGTGCCTGTCGCTGTCTGTTTGTGGGTATTTGTGCCTAATTAGTTTCCGTCCGTCCGTCTGTCTGTCTGTCATGCCTCTCTCTCTCTCTCTCTCTCTCTCTCTCTCTCTCTCACACACTATCTGTATCTATCTATCCGTTTATCTATCTGTATCTATCGTTGTGTGTGTGTGTGTGTGTGTATGTGTGTGTGTGTGTGTGTGTGTGTGTGTGTGTGTGTGTTTCGGTAGCGTGACGGGGGGGGTTGGGGGCGTGGTCTTCTGGGGGCGGGGGGCGGAAGAGGCTGCTTTATTTATCCCCTTACCGACCCGGGGGGGGAAGGGGAGGAGGAAGGGGCGGGGGGAGGAGGGGGCCGTAAGTCTGTGTGTATGGGGGGGAAGGGGAGTATGGAGGCGACTTTCTCCTTAAGGGGGGCATGTGTGTATTTTTTTGCTTGTTTGTTTATGTGTGTGTTTGGGGGAAAAGTCGTGTGTGGAGGAATGTTCAAAGATTTCACTTCCTCTAGGATTTATAGGAGTCAGGGAAGAGCGAGAACCAGAGGTGGAGAGAGATTAGAACCTTCGCCGGATCTGATGCCATCTTAAACGCTTCGGAGCCCCAGCGCACATATTTGAGAAGGTTTTCGTAGGAGTTGTGGGCATTTCCAGGAGTAGTTTTATGATCCCGGTAGTAGTTTGTCCCTTCTTCTGTACCATGAAGCTAAGAAACACGTATTTGACAAGGCTTTCGTAGGAGTTGTGGGCATTTCCAGGGGTAGTTTTATGATCCTCGTGGTAGTTTGACCCTTCTTCTGTACCATGAAGCTAAAAACCACATATTTGACAAGGTTTTCGTAGGAGTTGTGGGCATTTCCAGGGGTAGGTTTATGATCGTGGTGGTAGTTTGATCCTTCTTCTGTATCATGAACCTAAGAAACGACATATTTGACAAGGCTTTCGTAGGAGTTGTGGGCATTTCCAGGGGTAGTTTTATGATCCTCGTGGTAGTAGGACCCTTTTTCTGTACCATGAACCTAAGAAACACATATTTGACAAGGTGCCCGCAGGGCTTTCGTAGGAGTTGTGGGCATTTCCAGGAGTACTTTCATGATCCCGGCGGTAGTTTGATCCTTCTTCTGTACCATGAAGCTAAAAACCACATATTTGACAAGGTTTTCGTAGGAGTTGTGGCATTTCCAGGAGTAGTTTCATGATCCCGGTGGTAGTTTGTCCCTTCTTCTGCACCATGAACCTAAAAACCACATATTTGACAAGGTTTTCGTAGGAATTGTGGGCATTTCCAGGAGTAGTTTCATGATCCCGGTGGTAGTTTGTTCCTTCTTCTGTACCATGAAGCTAAGGAACACACATCTGGCAGGATGGCATACGATAACATCAGACAGACAGAGGACCAGCTGGAGATGAAATTACAACCTTCGCTGGAGCAGGATGGAGCACACTAAAATCAAATAGAAGTGTAAAGGCCTGCACTGGGTTAACTAATGGCTGATGATGACGATGATACAAACTTTTTTTCTGTCACAAGAGGACCGAGGAAAGCTAATTGTTATATACTTTCTAAAATGGAAAAATATTATTGTCTTATATTTTCTCGTTATTTTCTTATATTTCTCTTCCTCGCCTTTCTCTTCGTGTTCTCCCCGTGTAGAGATGGAAGGGGGAGAAATAGAAATGGGTGACTTACAGAGGTGTGGGGTGAGTATAGGAGGTGGGGAGAGGGATGTGATTTATTGTATGGGGAGAGAAAACTGACGTGGGAGTGTATGACTTCTACAAATTCTGGACAAAGCGAGAAGGGGAGAAGAGGGAGTTTGTTGGGTAAGGAAGGGAAGGGAAGGGCAGGGTGGCTATATGAGATAAAAATAAAGCATGTATGAGATTGTGATTGTGTGTGAATGAAGGAAAGGGATGATAGTGTGAGGGTGTAAGGGAGAGGAAGTATCGGGGAGATGGATGAGGGGAGGGGTGAGGGGATGAGGGAGGTTGGCTGGAGAGGTGTGGGTGAGGGGAGAAGGGAGGGTGGGGTGGTAAGGGTGGCTGGAGGGGAGTAATTACCTTGGTGTGACAGGTTTGGATGACGGGGTGTTGTGTGGGGCCCCGTCTGAAGGGGTCTAGAGAGGGGGGAAGGAGGGGGAAGAAGGCTATCCTGCAGGAGACGAGATTAAAGAGACTCTAGTGGCCCCAAGGGAAGCATCGTTCCCAGATATAAAGTAGGAAGAAATTAACCCGTCAGAGGAAATTAAATTTTCTTCTGATATAGCGGTAATGACGCTGGTAAGTTAGGGCAGCCGTTGTCCACACGGCTGACGGACGACGCAGACACACGCAGAGGGGTGGGGGTGCAGCGGCCATGACTCTTGCAGGTACCCGCGGCGGCCTGACTGCCTGCCGCGGGAGGGCTCAGGAGGGGCGGCCGGCGAAGGTGATCCTCGTCGGGGTGTCACATCAATATAGCGAGGAGCTGCGGGCCGCGGGAGGTGCGGGCGAGGGTCGTCTCGTGTCTGGCCGCAGTAACTCGCGCCGCGTTATGAGGTCTCGGCCGCTCGGGACCCGCCGGCCGGATTAGTGACCGTAAACAATGCCGTAATTGATGTATGTGCGGCGCCGCGATCTGCGCCGCGTGTTGGCCGCCAAGTGACACGCTGTGTGTGTTGCCGGCGGTGTTGTGGCCCGCTAAGTGGCGTGTCGTGTGTGTTGCTGTTGTGGGTGTGGGTCTGGTAGCCGCCAGGTGACATGTGTTTGTGTTGCAGCTGTAGTTCTTTTGGCCGCTAAGTGACGTCGTGTGTGTTGTTGTTGTAGGTGTGGGTCTGTTGGCCGCCAGATGACATGTGTTTGTGGTACAGGTGTTGTTTTGTTAGCCGCTAAGTGACCCGTGTTGTATGTGTTGCAGGCGAAGTTATACGGGCCGCTAAGTAACGTGTTGTGTCTGTGTTGCAGGTGTGGTTCCAGAACCGGCGGGCCAAGTGGAGGAAGCAGGAAAAGGTCGGCCCCTCCACGCACCCCTACGGCGGCTTCCCTTCCTCGGCCTCGCTGCCCCTTCAGAGCCCTTCGCCCCTTCCCCCCACCATCTCCAGCCCCTTCGCCACCGGCCTGGGCTTCCCTGGGGCCAAGCACCTCGACCCCGCCGCCATGTTCCACGGGGCCCGCGTGCCGCCCCCGAACCCCTACCTGCCGCCCACCTCCGCTGCCGCTGCCGTGGCCGCCGCGTCCGCCACCCAGCCGCTGCTGCCGCCCGGCTCGCCGTACCTCCACCCGTCGCTAGCCATGCTGCGGGACCTGCAGTTCCGGCCTCCCGTGCTGGCCCCCCACCTGCTGCACTACACGCCCTCCTTCACCTCCGTGCTGGCCCAGCTGTCCCAGCGCTCCAAGCTGGAGCCGCCGCCGCATTACCTGTCCAGCCTGCAGCCCTACCTGCCGTCCCTCGCCGGCCTGCAGAGCTCCGCCCCGTCCCTCTCGTCCTCCAGCCTGGCGCCGCCCCTGCCCTACTCGCCCCCGCTCACCGGCCCCGCGGGCATACAGCCGCCGCCCCTCCCGTCCCTGCCCCTGCACCGGGACGACGCTGAGCGGCGCCACGCCTCGCTGCAGGACCTGCGGCTCAAGGCGCGCGACCAGGAGGTGAAGATGGAGCTGATGCGGAAGGCGGGCGAGATCACGGCGTGAGTACCCAAGGGACGCTCGCCTGCTGCTGCCCTCAGCGGCGCGGGACGCTGGCGAGGCTGCTGTGACTTGCGTGGATAACTATACCCAAAGGCGTCACAGTGAGGCAGCCCGCCACCGCCAGCACCAGCCCGCCTCGCCGTGCTGACGTGGCCGGCGGCGTGAGGTCGCGGCACTGCGCCCCTCGAGGCCTCGAGGGCCCCTGCAGAGACGGCCTCACGTGGCGATGGGAAGGGCGGCGCTGAGCGGCCGCGCTAGAGAAGTACCTCCTTCGGCAGGCGGCCAGGGCGAGTCTGGCCACGACGACCTCGTGCTGTGGCTGCGGCGAATAATGGCGTGTCCGCGGCGCGGTGGTGAAGGTGTAAGATAGTGTTACAGTGTGTCGTAGCTTACGTTAGTGTTTCAAGCCACAAGTATGCAAGTGTTACCTCATCTACTGCTCCGTCCAGTCCTTGCCTCAGTACTTACACGTGTGTCTTGCCTCACGGCTGTGTGCTACATGCTGACACCAACACACACACACACACACACACACACACACACATACACACACACACGAGGAACAAACAAACATACATACCTAGGAAATGAACCTCATTATGATAATTATATTTGCTAATAATTATTTAATAGAAGCCAAAGTTATTAGACCTGTTATTCCATTAATGTATATACTATTATGACACCAATAAAGCAAACAAAACATACATGAGCGAGTGTGAGTTATGTTTACCCGTCAGCGCTGTGTGTGTGTGTGTGTGTGTGTGTGTGTGTGGTGACGTCAGGGGCCAAAATCGATCACCTGAACACCTGTCGTCCTTCGTGAGGTAAAGAATGCAATTGGTCTCGCTAACAGCCCCGACAGGTAACACTTACTTACCTGCCCCGCGTCGGCCGTCCACTCACACCTGTCTGCGTCTCAGGTAACTATAATTAGGCGGTGATAGAGGAAGAGAAAAACACAGGCGACTTCTGATGTATCGCTTTTATATTTGGTGTTTGACGGAGAAAGTTTTGCTTTATGATATATTATGAGTGGCTGAGTGGGAGTTATTGGACATTATGGCAGTCTCTCTCTCTCTCTCTCTCTCCTAATTTCAAATCTCACCTCCATTTTTGCATTACTTTTCATCTTCTTTTATTATTTATCTTATTTTACGTTTGTTTTCGGTCTGGTCTCTCTCTCTCTCTCTCTCTCTCTCTCTCTCTTTTTTCTAAATTCAAATCTCACCTTAATTTTTGCATTACTTTTCACCTTCTTTCGTTATTTTTCTTATTTTACGCTTGTTTTCGGTCTGGTCTCTCTCTCTCTCTCTCTCTCTCTCTCTCTCCTAATTTCAAATCTCACCTTCATTTTTGCATTATTTCTCATCTTCTTTCATTATCTCTCTTATTTTGCGCTTGTTTTTTTTTTTCTCTCTCGTATCTTATAATTTCTTCCCTCCGTTACGTCTCTCTCTCTCTCTCTCTCTCTCTCTCTCACATAACTCACACTTCACTTCCTGCGCTTAACACCCGCAAAATGGAGCCAAAACGCAAGGCAGAGTGAGACGTAAGAGGAAGCAGAAGTGATAGGAATATAATCAAGACGGATGAGGAATAGCGGATGAAGATGGATGACGTGGATGCGTGGAGGAAGATGGGGATAATGATGGATCACACTTGCCCCTCTTCCACCCGCCCCTTCACGCTACCTCCGCTGTATATTGTAATGACCGAAGTGCCCAGAGCAGCGGCGATGATAAGAGAGCCTCGGGGTAATCCAATAATGGCTTGTGAGAGTGAGTTATGGGCGGCCAGGTGGTGTGTGTGTGTGTGTGTGTGTGTCTATATATGCAGTCCCTCTCCCTTCTCCTCCTCCTCCTCCTCCTCGTAATCCTCCTCCTCCTCCTCGTTCTCGTCCTCCTCCTCCTCCTCGTTCTCCTCCTCCTCCTCCTATTACTACTACTACTACTACTACTACTACTACTACTACTACTACTACTACCCCATTCAATCTACGCTAGTTACTCTCTAAACCGTTTTCTATCTCTCTGAATATTCCCCTAAGTGGTTTGTAATTACTTGAAAAACGCCACAAAGACCCAATTTACTGTACTTTAATGAATATAAAATAGACCAGTATATATTTCCAGTTATTTATATCACTAGGAAATGAGAATAACGTTAGATAGTTACGATATACGAAGAGCACAACGGAAGTGAATTTGCGGATGAGGTCTGTAATACGTGTTTAGCCTACCTATAACGCATTTTTACGCTCTATTAATAAAGATACAATGGAAAAAGAGCATATACTCACCAGTAGGAGAGGTTTACAGTATATGTTTGAGGCATGTTGACAGTCCGGGCCTCAGCAAGGGTGCCAACTCATGGTTATCACATCATATTCTTCGGTTTCTGACTCACAAGCATATAAAAAACGTCAATACTATACGGTTTTAACACTAACTTCAATTGGGTGTTGTTAATGGTGTGGGTGGACAGGTTTGGGGTCAGAAATCGAGAAATACAACACGGTAAGACCGACGATTGGCAGCGCTGGACCTCCGTGACGTCACAGTGATGGCGATCGTTTGAGTTTGTGGTTGGGTGCTGTGTCTTTGTTTTTGTGCTCGTTGGTGCCTTTAGGACGTCTTTGAGGTGTATTTTTGCGTCCGTGTGTAACCGTGAACACCTCAGGAACTTGGAGGCGGCGTGGGAGCCCTGCGGAGGAGAGGAGACGAAGGTAATGTATGAGTTTGTGTGTGTGTGTGTGTGTGTGTGATTCAGATTCAGATTCGGATTGTGAGTGTGTATGTGTGTGTGTGTACCTTCTTGCCTATGTGTTTATTTACTGTGATTTTACCTTCCCTATGCTTACCTGTGTGGTCTTACCTTACCTATTTATACTAAGGAAAGGAAGGTAGTGTGTGTGTGTGTGTGTGTGTACCTTACCAATGTGCTTACCTATCATGCGCTTATTTTACCTGTCCTTACCTATACGTTCTTACCTATTTGTACTTTAACAGGACTGAATCAAGCTCGTAATGTCCTTTTTTTTGTTATATTCCTCTTTAAAAACTCGTGTGTACCGTTTTGAACACATGATTAATTTGAGACTCATTCATCGGTTGTTTGATTTGTATGTGTGTTTGTGTGTGTGTGTGTGTGTGTGTGTGTGTGTGTGTAGATAATGTTGAAAGGGAGAAGGAATAGTTAGCGAGTGTTGTAGAATGGACAGGAAAAGGAAGAGAGAGTCGGTGGTATCGTAATGGCAGTAGTAGGCTATGAGGTTGCCTGATGCGTCGTGTGTTTTTCTTTACTTATTGAAAAGGAAGTAATAGTCACTTAAATAATTGGAACATCTGGAATCAACTGTTTTATTCTTACGGAAAAGGAAGTAATATTGTCAGTTAAATAATTATAACATCTAGAATCAACTGTTTTATTTTTACTGCAATAACGTATGCAGATAATTTTTTTATTTTCATATAGCCTTGGATCTGTATTTTCAAACTGTAATAAATAAAGAAGACGGAAATTAACGAAAACACGTCACATAAATTAAAATAGCTTAATATATAAACTTCAACAAAAATATGACGTGAAATCTCTTTTTTTACTACATCTGTGTATAATGTTCTTTTTTAATGTACAGGCTTTGGGCTACCTTTTCTAGCGGTACAATTAATATAGAATGAAAGGAAGGAAGATATAAGTGAGATCATATATACGTTTAGACAAATAAATAGTTCGTTTCTTGTTAGTAATACAGTAGCCTGAGGGCACTGGATATTGAATTATAAATGTTATCATTGTTATGTAAGTATTTCATGTGGAGTTAAGCAGGGAAGGTGTGCGTGAGATATATATAATCATTCATTATATAATCATTCACGTAATAGCCTGCGAGTCAAATTTAATAGAAATTACTGAGATTTGTATTGCCAATTATTTAATAAAAGATATATAACATTCACCATAGCCTCGCAATTACCCACTCAATGAAAATATGAATAATTCTCAATAGCCTAGCGCTGCTGATTACGTAGAAAGTCGTTGATCTTATTTAATGATAACACCTTATTCAGTTAGGCTATAATCATCACCGGATCGATTTCATTTCATATTACTGCAGAGAATATTTGATACGTTAAAACTGATAAATTAAATAAAAAAAGGAACATTCAGAGGCCCTTTTTTTAAGTCAGCGATGAAACAGGTAAATAAATGAATAAGTAAATAAATAAATCTCCCTCACAGTCTCTAAATAATGTTGAGAAAAGTCGGCCAAGCTGGAATATGCAAACGTCAGGCTGGTGACACTTAATTAATCCACTTTTTTATGGCAAAACTGACTGCGTGCAATGACGTGTCTGAGTCTGTCTTCCTCTCCATCACTCCACGTCCGGAGGCGGGAATGAATTAAAATACTGCCTCCTCTTCATTCTTAAACCCTCTCAGTGTTTTAAAACGAGGGATTATTAACTCTCCTCAGAAGCGGTGAATATCAAAGAGGGGAGCAGATCTAATTTTAAAGTCTTCGCACCTCGCCTTGGGATTGGCTGCGCGGGGAAGGCATCAACTAACAAATTTGATAAGCAGGATCTTCTGTGTCCAAAACCATGCTGCGGGGGCCTAATTGCCGCACTCCAGTCAGCTTGCTTAACTATCTTGTCTCTAATTATGGTTTCTGGGATTTTTCCGCCCACTGACGCCGGCTAATCGGCCTGTAATTGGCGCGCATTTTTCTCTCACCATTTAAAATATAACCTTGACGTTAGACAGCCGGACGGGGAGGCGCTGCGGAGAAAGATTTGCAGCGAACTCAACGTTATTCATTTTTATTTAAGCCTCAGAATTTTTGGACAAGAATAGTTACTGCAGATACCTTGTTTTTTTTCTGTTAGCTTTTATATCTTATGAAGTGTGTACAGTACATCATTCGGAGAGAGAGAGAGAGAGAGAGAGAGAGAGAGAGAGAGAGAGAGAGAGAGAGAGAGAGAGAGAGAGAGACTAACCGACAAACAGACAGACAGGCAGACGAAACCACAAGACCACACCAAAATTTATCAAGCCGAGTCGTAGTATAAATAAAAATTGTGACCGTGTTTATGAGATCCGCTTCAGGCTAAATTTGAGAAGGATGGGAGAGAGAGAGAGAGAGTGTGTGAATACGTTCCTAGCCCCTGTGTTTAAATCCGTATCATCTGAGTGAACTTGTAGCAGATTGTTTACTCACCACTCTAAATTCAGGTCAATATTCTTAAACTTATAGGTTTCCCTTTGCGACAATTGCCTAAGACCACAGAGAAGCTTAACCCTTAGACGGCAGTGGAACTCTATAGAGACGGTCCAAAATCCAGTCAGTCAGTTTTGTATGGCAGAAATATAACAACACTTCCAGACCGCGGTAGAATCCATATATAGACGATAGTTAAACCACCTCTTGTCCGGCGTAACTCTATTTATGCTACGGTCTTAAGCTCGGCAGTGACTTTATAGAGACGATTCATTTTTGGGGAGCTACTCTTCAGATACTGCCGCCGTCTGAGGGCTAATCGGGTGTTCATGAGTGGGGGGGTTTCCGTTCAAGGTCCAAAAGCCGTGTAAAACTGTCACCAGCATCAGAAAACGGTCCATGGAGATCCCAACATCTTCCACGAGAGGCTAAACAGGGGAGCTGAGGCGTTGATATGTTTAAAAATACGAGCTTCAGTCCATTTCAATCTTCGCCCTGCCAGGTATCCAGTTTACAGACAGGTGTTTTACAGGTGTTAGGACATGATTTGCTTGCTCTGTGCTGTGTGGATAGGCAGGTGGGGAAGTCAATCGCCCACCTGAGCACGATTTACCGTACACCTGGCTATACCTGACCCACTAGTAATACTTTCACCTGTACGCACTTAACTCATACCTGGTCCTCTCTTACATCTATACTTCTGCACACTGGATTAACCTGACCCACATATACACTAATATATACTTCTTTACAGCTGTCCAGTACTTGATTCAAACCCACTATAATACAATTTTACTCACCTAGTTCATACCTGATCTATTCTTACCTCCAGTTCTGCACACATGACTGAACACTATACCCAGATCTGAGCGTCACATTCACACCTGTACCTTCTCTTACTGTACCTATCAAACACCTGGCTAACATTTAAAACATACTCTCAGCTGTACTTCCATTTACTTTACTTTTCTCATACCTGACTAAGACTTAATCTAGACTCATACCTCAACCCACACACACCTGTTCCTCCACTTATCTCACACCTGACTTAGATGTAATCCCCCACACTCATTTTTCCACCCACACCCACACACTTATACACAAGATACTGAAGCCTCTCTCTTGATTATACTCTCTCTCTCTCTCTCTCTCTCTCTCTCTCTCTCTCTCTCTCTCTCTCTCTCTCTCTCTCTCATCAGCGTACCCCTCATTTATTTAATTGTCGTGATTACTTGTTCATATAAAAATCAATCTACTTCCTAATCAGCTACTCGGGTAGGGGGTGCGCGCCGACCCTCCCGCCGCCCTTCGCCTCGTCCCAGAATGCTTCGTGTAGACTGACTCGCTCTCTTGAACATAGCCACCACCCTACCCGCCCTACCCTATTACCTGCCCGCCTTACGGACTCTCTCCCTGGTGTCTTTGTTTTGCTTTACTCTTGGGCTCTGTTAGTGAGGTTTTCAGGGTATGTATGTGTTAGTGTATATAATGTAGTTACAGTTTCTTTCTTGACCTATTGCCTGCCCACCATATGAACTCCCCTCCGTGTGTTCTTGTTTTGCTTTACTCTCGGGTCTACTGAGGAGGTTTTCTTGGTTGGATAGGTACATAGATTTTGCGGTTTCTTCATTAATATGGGAGGTGCAGGTAAGATTGAGGTAGAGGTTTAAAGTACTATATATACCTACCTTACGGGGTCTTAGGTATATTTGTTTTGCTTTGCTCTGAGCTTGGTTACGTTAGGTTTGTTGGAGTGTTTATATATGTTAGAAGGGGTATGTGTATAGTGCCTTGGTTTTGGTGTTTATATAGGAGTTGTAGGGAAGGATTAGGTAGAGTTTTACAGTTTTTTTGTTGGTTTTTTTTTTTTTTTTTTTTTTTTTGTGTGTGTTTTCTCCTCTCTCTGCTGTCTGGTCTGTCCCTTACCTTGCCTCCTCCTACCTTCCTACCTGACCTCCTCCTCCTCCTTTCCCTCCTCCACCTCCTACTTCCCTTCCTCCTCCTCCTCCTCCTCCTCCATGTGTTCCTATCTCTCCTCTACCATCCACCTGTCCTACCTTCCTACCGCCCTACCTTTCTCCTCCTCCTCCTCTCCTCCACCTCCTCCTCCTCCTCCTCCTTCTCCTCCCGTGTGATCCATAATTGTTCTCTGGTTATGGTTAAGGCTTGATGGATATTTACATTTATTTTCCCATTGCTTATCATGGCTCCGACGTTAATAGATCTCTCTCTCTCTCTCTCTCTCTCTCTCTCTCTCTCTCTCTCTCTCTCTCTCTCTCTCTCTCTCTCTCTCTCTCTCTCTCTCTCTCGTTACTTCAAATCTCACCTCGTTTTTTGCATCACTTTTCTCTCTCTCTCTCTCTCTCTCTCTCTCTCTCTCTCTCTCTCTCTCTCTCTCTCTCTCTCTCTCTCTCTCTCTCTCTTATAGGATATGATAATAACTACTACTACTACTACTACTATCACTACTACAACTACTACTACTACTACTTCTACTACTCTGTCTCTCTCTATACTACTACTACTACTACTACAACTACTACTACTACTACTACTACTACTACTACTACTACTACTACGTCTCCTACTTTGTCATATTTAATTAGTTTACGGTACATTGACTTGATAATTAGTGGAGGAAATGTCTTCAGGGTTTTATATATTATTATTATTATTATTATTATTATTATTAGAGAGAGAGAGAGAGAGAGGAGGGAGGAGGGAGAAGATGATGTAAGAAATGGGAGAACGAAAGGGAGAGGGAGGGAGGAAATGAGAGGAGAGAGGGAGAAGGGAGGGAAGATAAGGTAGAGGAAGAGAGACGAAGGAGAGTAAAACAAAGTGAGAGAGAAAGAGGAAAGGAAGAAGAGAGAGAAGCGAAGGAGAATGAAAGAGAAAAGAAAGTAATGAGAGGAGAGAGAAAACGAGGGAGGAGGGAGGGAAGAGGAAACTGAAGGAGAGAGGTGAAGGAGGAAGGGATTGAGTAAGG
Source organism: Eriocheir sinensis (assembly GCF_024679095.1). NCBI lineage: Eukaryota > Metazoa > Arthropoda > Malacostraca > Decapoda > Varunidae > Eriocheir > Eriocheir sinensis. The sequence continues at coordinate 6,982,244 of NC_066575.1, read as the reverse complement.
AAGAAAGGGGGTGAGGGAGGGAGGAAGGAAAGAAGACAACCAGTAGGAGAAGGAGGAAAGGAAGGAGAGAAAGAGAGAGGTAAGGAGGAAGGAAACCAGTAAGAGAGAGGAGAAAAGTGAGGGACAGTGGAAGGAAGGGAAGGAGAGAGAGAGAGAGAGAGAGAGGAACAGAGGAAGAAAAGGAAAGCAAGGAAGGCAAAAAAGTTAAGCAGAGAGAGAGAGAGAGAGAGAGAGGAAGGGAGGGGAGTTAAAATCCATAGCGGTCCAGTCATCTTGTGCTGAGGGTGCTAATTACAGCCTCTTGAATTAGCAATCGTGGATCAGCGCGGCGCCTGACTACTGCTGTTACTCCTGCTGATGGTGACGGTGGTGGTGGTGGTGTTGTGGTGGTGGTGTTGTGGTGGTGAGGATGAAGAGGATAGTGTAATGATGGTGGTGGTGATTAAACTGTGATGTCATAACTACTACTACTACTACTACTACTACTACAACTACTACTACTACTACTACAATAATTCTTCTTTTTCTTCTTTTTCCTCTCCTCCTCCTCCTTCTTCTTCTTCCTCTTCTTCCTCTTCTTCTTCTTCTTCTTCTTTTTCCACTACTACCACTACTACTACTACTACTACTACTACTACTACTACTACAATAATTCTTCTTTTTCTTCTTTTTCCTCTCCTCCTCCTCCTTCTTCTTCTTCCTCTTCTTCCTCTTCTTCTTCTTCTTCTTTTTCCTCTACTACTACTACTACTACTACGTCTATTCACCCTTGTTGTTGTCGTTGTTGTTGTTGTTGCCGTTGGTGTGGCGTCCGCAGTAATTAGTTAATCATGCAGTTAATTAGGCGGGTTAGAAGATAATTGTAGAACACTAATCGCATAACTATCACCACCACCAACACCTTCACCACCACCACCACCACCATCACCCTTACCACCATCACCACCATCATATCCACCATTATCCGTTACCACCACCACCACCACCACCACCACCACCCTTACCACCACCACCACCACCACTACTACGTTTACCCCAACCTCTGCATCACCGCTACCACGTCTACCACCACCTACAACACGAGTCTCATTCACTACCATCACCACCATCATCACCACTACCACCACCTCATCACCACCACCACCCTTTCCTTCCCCGAACACAACACCACACCACCACCTCAAACACAACACCCTCAACACCTCCACCACAATACCACCACCACCACCACCACCACCACCACCATCATCACCACCACTACCTCTTACCACTACCCTTCACCACCACCAGCACCACCCTTTCCTTCCCCGAACACAACACCACCACCACCCCCAACACAACACCACCACCACCCCCAACACAACACCACCACCACCCCCAACACAACACCACCACCACCCCCAACACAACACCACCACCACCCCCAACACAACACCACCACCACCCCCAACACAACAACACCACCACCACCCCCAACACAACACCACACCACCACCCCCAACACAACACCCACACCACCCCCAACACAAAACCCCCACCACCCCAACACAACACCACCACCACACAACACCACCACCACCCCAACACAACACCACCACCACCCCAACACAACACCACCACCACCCCAACACACCACCACCACACCAACACAACACCACCACCACCACCCCAACACAACACCACCCCCAACACAACACCACCACCACCACCCCCAACACAACACCACCACCACCACCCCCAACACAACACCACCACCACCCCCAACACAACACCACCACCACCCCAACACAACACCACCACCACCCCAACACAACACCACCACCACCCCCAACACAACACCACCACCAACACAACACCACCACCACCCCAACACAACACACCACCACCACCCTAACACAACACCACCACCACCCCCAACACAACACCACCCCCAACACAACACCACACCACCACCCCCAACACAACACCACCACCACCCCCAACACAACACCACCACCACCCCCAACACAACACCACCACCACCCCCAACACAACACCACCACCACCCCAACACAACACCACCACCACCCCAACACAACACCACCACCACCCCAACACAACACCACCACCACCACCCCAATCATAACACCACCACCACCACCCCACACAACACCACCACAACACACCACCACCACCCCCAACACAACACCACCACCACCACCCCAACACAACACCACCACCACCACCCCAACACAACACACCACCACCACCCCAACACAACACCACCACCACCCCAACACAACACCACCACCACCCCAACATAACACAACCACCACCCCAACACAACACCACCACCACCACCCCCAACACAACACCACCACCACCCCAACACAACACCACCACCACCACCCCCAACACAACACCACCCCCAACACAACACCACCACCACCCCAACACAACACCACCACCACCCCCAACACAACACCACCCCCACCCCCAACCCAACACCACCACCACCCCACCACAACACCCCCACCACCCCCAACACAACACCACAACCACCAACACAACACCACCCCACCACCACCCCCAACACCACACCACCACCCCCAACACAACACCACCACCACCCCCAACACAACACCAACAACACCACCACCACCACCCCCAACACCACCACCACCCCAACACAACACCACCACCACCCCAACACAACACCACCACCACCCCAACACAACACCACCACCACCCCAACACAACACCACCACCACACAACACCACCACCACCCCAACACCACACCACCACCCCCAACACAACACCACCACCACCCCTAACACAACACCACACCACCACCCCCAACACAACACCACCACCACCCCCAACACAACACCACCAGCACCACGCCTTCAGCTGTCTTAATGGAGTTCACCCGCGCCATAAATTGAGGTCCCGTAGTCAATACCCGCCTGAGTTATCCCTTGGCGGGGCGGGAGCCAGCCCATTAACCTGCACTTTATGGCTCCACCTGTATCCCAGAATTTTCTTAATAATGACGTTAGCTGCGCGCGGGTTTGGTTATTACATGATTAGGCTGAAGTTTATCCCCCCCTCCCCCTCCATCCCCCGCCATCCCCTCTCTCTCTCTCTCTCCCTTTTCTTCATCCCCCTCTCTCTCTCTCTCTCTCTCTCTCTCTCTCTCTCTCTCTCTCTCTCTCTCTCTCTCTCTCTCTCTCTCTCTCTCTCTCTCTCTCTCTCTCTCTCTCTCTCTCTCTCTCTCTCTCTCTCTCTCTCTCTCTCTCTCTCTCTCTCTCTCTCTCTCTCTCTCTCTCTTCTCTTTTCATTTTATACCTTTTAATTCCTTTCTTTTTATCTCATTCTCTCCCTTCTTCGCTTTTACTTCTTCCTTTCTTCCTTTCTTTTCCTTTTCCCTTCCCCTTCCTTCCTTTCTTTTCCTTCTCCATTTCCCTTCCTCCCTTCCTTCCTTCCTTACTTACTTTCCTGCTTTTTATACTCTTAACCTAACTATCTTTTTCTTCTTAACTTCGTTTCTTCATTTCTCTTTACTTCTTTCTTTCTTCTTCCTCCTTTTTTTTCCTTTTTCCTTCCTTCCTTCCTTCCTTGCATTTTTTATCATTCTCACTCTCGCTTCTTCCTTGTCACTTCTTCCTATCTTCCTCCTTCTTTTCATTTCTTCCTCTTCTTCCTTCTTTCCTCCTTCCTTTTCCTTCCTTCCCTTTCCATTCCTCTCCCTCCCCTCTCATACCTTTTTTTTCTTTCCTTCTTGCTTTTATTTCTATTCCATTATCTCCTCCTCCTCCTCCTCCTCCTCCTCCCTCACATTATCTCCCTTCACATTTTCTTTACATGCATTTCCTTCCTTCCCTCTCATCTTTCCCTTCATCTTCCCTTCTTCCACTTTTCCCTCATTTTCTTACTTCTTTTTTTCTCTATGTTTTCTTCTTTCTCTTCTGTCCTTGTTTATCTACCTTCTGTTTCTTCCTTGTCTTTATCTCTCTTTTATCTCTCCTTCTCTCTGTCTCTGACCTTCCTTCTTCATCTCCATCATCTTTTGTCTTTCCTCAGCATCCGCCCTATCTTCATCTCATCCCATCACTTCTTTTTCTTCCTTATTTCTCTCTCTCTCTCTCTCTCTCTCTCTCTCTCTCTCTCTCTCTCTCTCTCTCTCTCTCTCTCTCTCTCTCTCTCTCTCTCTCTCTCTCTCTCTCTCTCTCTCCAACCCTCTTCTCTTACTCTTTCTCTCCCTATCTTCGTTCCCTTCCTTTCTTTGTTCATGGATTCTTCTTCCCTTTCTCCCTCTTCCTTCCTTCCTTCCTTCCCTCACATCCCATCCGTCTGTCACACCTTCTTTCTCTCTCTCTTCCTTACACCTCCTTCCTTTCCCTCCTTTCACTGTACATTTTCTCTCCTTTCCTCCCTCCCTCTTAGGACCGTGTATAGTGTCTCCCTCATTCCTTCCCTCCCTTACCATATGCTCCTTATGTAACATCTCTCTTCTCTCCTCCCTCCCTCCCTCCCTCCCTCACCTTGTCTACCTTCCTCCATTTCTCACACCTCCCATCTTCTCTCCTTCCCTCCCTCCCTCCTTACTTTCCTCCTTCCATCCTTATTCTTCCTTTCCTTCGTTTCTCTTCTTTTTTTATTTCTTTCCCTCCACTTTCCTTTCCTTTCCTTCATTCTCTCTTTCTTTCCCTCCACGATATTCTTACCTCCCTCTCCTTTTCCCTACTCCCTCCCCCTTCTTCTCCCTCCCTTCCCACCCTTCCTTCTTTCTTCCCTCTTCTTTCTGTTTCCTTCCTCGTTTTCCCTTCCTTCTCGTTCCATTCCCTCTCTTCCACCTTCCTCCCCACCCACCCTCTCATCCTCCTCCCTTCTTCCATCCTTTTCTCTCCACATTTTATCAACCCTTCCATCCCTCCCCTTCTCTCCTCCCTACCGGTGTGTTTTGTAATAAGTATTGACCGCCAGGCAGGGGGAGGCAAGGCGACTCCCTCCTCCCCTGCCGTCATTACACCCTGTCTCATGATACCCCTGCAAGCCTCCCTCCCTCTCCCTTGTCGGCCTTATTTACTCCCTCATATCTCCCTTCTTCACTGCCTACCTCGTTTACTCCCTTATACTCCCTCTCTCATCCCTGCCTCCCTTAGATCCCCCCCTTTCCCTCTCCTCTCCCTTTTCTTCCTCATCCTTCTTCTTTTCTCCCTTCTCCCATTTTTACCTCACTTCCATTTATTCTCCCCCCTCATTTCTCCTCCTCCCCATTCTTCCCCTTTTCATTCTTCCTCACTCCTCCTCCTCCTCCTCCTCCCTGCCTCATTCAGCTCTCCTGTCTCACCTGTTCCTTTTTCCTCCACCTTCCTCACCTCCTCATCTTTTCCTCCCTCATTTTCTCTCCTCCCATCTTTCCTTCTCTCACCTTTGCTTACCTCACTCCTTCCTCCCTTTCCCTCACTTTTACCTCCATCCCTTCCTCCCTCCCTCTACCCCTCTCACCCCATCCATGCTTCCCACCTGACTTCTTCCCTCCTTCTCCCTCCCCCTTCCCTCCCTTCCTCTCCCCTCCCCTCCCCCCTCTGATAAACCTCTCTCGCCGTGGCCGGTAATTAGATGCCGCGCTATTAAGTCCGGCGCTCATTAGCTTAGGAATAATGGATGGTCAATATATTAATGTAATCAGTCTGTTACTGCTTCATGCTGCTCCCCCCTTATGCTTTTTTTTTTATTTATTTATTTATTTTTTGTTTTTTTCTTGTTTTGTTTTTGTTTTGTTTTTGTTTTGTTGTTTTTGTTTTCCTGTTTTTGTTTTTGTTTTCTTGTTTTCTGTTTATTATTATTATTTTTTTTATTTTTGTTTTTGTTTTCTTACTTTTTTGTGTTTGTTTTTTCTTTTTGTTTTAGTTTTCTTGTTTTTTTTCTTTTATCTTGTTTTTTGTTCGTGTTTTCTTCATTTTCTTCTTAATCATGTTCCTGTTCTTCTCTTGTTCTTGATGTTCTTCTTTTCTTCTTGTTTTTCTTGTTCACGTTCTTGTTCTTGTTCTTATTATTTTCTGCTCTTCTTCTTCCTCTTCCTCCTTCATTCGCTTCCTCCTTCCCCACTTCCCATCTTCCTCCTTCATCTACCTCTTTCTCACCGTCCTCTTCCTCCTCCTCCTCCCTTCTCCTCCAGCCTTTTCCCTCTTCCTCCTCCTTTTCCTCCTCCTCCATATCCTACTGCTCTCACCTACTCCTCCACCCATTCCCCATTCTCTCCTACCTACCTCTCCCTCTTCCTCCTCCTCCTCCTCCTCCTCCATATCCTATTGCTCTCACCTACTCCTCCACCCATTCCCCATTCTCTCCTACCTACCTCTCCCTCCTCCTCCTCCTCCTCCTCCTCCACCAACTCCTCGCCACCCTTTCAATTCCTCCCTCTCCCTTCTCTTTGACTAAATGTAAATAACACCAATAAAAAAGATAAAAAAGAAGATATTGAAAAGAAGGTAGAAATGCACCTTGAAATTTAAATTCCTCCCTATTGAAAGAGAAGCAATGGGAAGGGAGGTGAATTGGTGTAGATTTCCATGACAAAGTAAACGTGTTAAATGTTTGGGATAAAAAGGAATTAGGTCGGTGAGAATATATACTTGGTAGAAAGAAATTAGGTTAGTGAGGAAATAAAACATGTGAGGAGAGGTTAGAAACATGTTATATACTGTGACGTGGTGTAGATTTGCATGATGAAGTAAACGTGTGAGATGTTTGGGATAAAAAGAAATAGGTCGGTGAGAAAATATACTTGGTAGAAATAAATTAGGTTAGTAAGGAAATAAAACATGTGAGGAGAGGTTAGAACAATGTTATATACTGTGACTTGGTGTAGATTTCCATGCTAAAGTAATCGTGTGAGATGTTTGGGATAAAAAGAAATAGGTCGGTGAGAAAATATACTTGCTAGAAAAAAAAGTTAGGTTAGCACAGAAATAAATCGTGTAAAGGAGAGCATAGAGGAGAGATTAGAAAAAAATGTTATATACTGTGGCTTGGTGTAGATTTCCACGGTGAAGTAAATATGTGAGATGTTCAGTTAAAAAATAGGTTGGTGAGAAAATATACTTGTTAGAAAAAAAAAGTTAGGTCACGACAGAAATAAAACATGTGAGGGAGAAGTTAGAAAAATGTTATATACCTTAATAGAAGAATCAGCGTGTTAGGAAAAGGTATATAAGATAAGAAAAAAAAATAGTGAGAGGTTAGAAAAATACCCTTTAGTACAAGAATAAAGGCGTTAGGAAAGTATAGATAATAATTATAAAAAAAACCGCGTAGGAGAGGTCAGAATTACGTCATAAACCTCAATACAAGAATAAAAGCCTTAGAAAAATGTTAGGTTAGTACTTAAAGCAAGATGAGAGATTTAAAAAGGACCATTCAGCCACAGTATTGTTGATAAAGACTTAATACGACGTTTATAAGAATCAGGCGTTAGAAAAATGTTATGTTATTGTTAGTAATATGTGTGTTAGGAATATACTAGGATCCGAAAAAAATAGACGTAGGAAGTGTTATGTGAATGTTAGTACGGTAATGTGTTAGGAATATGTTAGAATTATAGAATATCAGGAGTTAGGAAAAATATTATGTTCGTGTTAGTATGAGTGTTAGGAAAATGTTAGAATTGTGAAAATATAGTCCGTTAGAAAAATGTTACGGTAGTGTTAATAATATATGTGTTAGGAGTGTGTTAGAACCGTAGAATATCAGGAGTTAGAAAAATATTATAGAAGTGTTATTAATATGTGTGTGTTAGGGATATGTTAGAATCGTAAAAAATCAGGAGTTAGAAAAATGTTACGTTAGTGTTAGTAATATATGTGTTAGGAATATGTTAAAATCGTAGAAAAAATCAAACGTTAGCAAAATGTTATAGTAATGTTAGTAATATATCAGGAAACGAAATCAAACGTTAGCAAAATGTTATAGTAATGTTAGTAATATATTAGGAAACGAAATCAAACGTTAGCAAAATGTTATAGTAATGTTAGTAATATATTAGGAAACGAAATCAAACGTTAGCAAAATGTTATAGTAATGTTAGTAATATATTAGGAAACGAAATCAAACGTTAGCAAAATGTTATAGTAATGTTAGTAATATATCAGGAAACGAAATCAAACGTTAGCAAAATGTTATAGTAATGTTAGTAATATATTAGGAAACGAAATCAGACGTTAGCAAAATGTTATAGTAATGTTAGTAATATATCAGGAAACGAAATCAAACGTTAGCAAAATGTTATAGTAATGTTAGTAATATATTAGGAAACGAAATCAAACGTTAGCAAAATGTTATAGTAATGTTAGTAATATATTAGGAAACGAAATCAGACGTCAGCAAAATGTTATAGTAATGTTAGTAATATATCAGGAAACGAAATCAAACGTTAGCAAAATGTTATAGTAATGTTAGTAATATATCAGGAAACGAAATCAAACGTTAGCAAAATGTTATAGTAATGTTAGTAATATATTAGGAAACGAAATCAGACGTCAGCAAAATATTATAATAGCGTCAGAAAAAAAGTGTGTTAGGAGTTTCTGAAGATCGCATGAGGTTATATTCGTGTGTCGGAGGCTCGTAAAACGTTATATATTCGTTACCGTGAAATAAGAAGAGCCGTAAAGGTCTGAAAAGGTGGAGCGTAATAAATAGATGCAAAAGGCGACTATTAACCAATCATTTCCGTTCCATTACGTGTGGGGGGGGGGCGGAGGGGGAATGTGTATATGTGTGTGTGTGTGTGTGTGTGTGTGTGTGTGTGTGTGTGTGTGCTCTTTTTAATTTTTTTTATGTATAATTTCTCTTTTTTTCTGTTTTTTTTTACCTGACCCAAGCTTTCTTCTTCTTCTTCTTCATCTTCTTCTTTTTTTCCTCTTCTTCTTATTATTATTATTTTTAGTATTAGTATTAGTATTATCATTATTATTGTACTTCATAATTATTATTTCTTCCTCGTTTTCATATTCTTCTTCATTTCATCATCATTACAATCATCATCATCATCATCATTATCATCATCACCACCATCAACATCACCGCCACTATAACCCCCATCATCATACCAAGTGAGGGAGGTTAGCAAGTACTATGCATATATATCAAGTACTATGTATATATATTAAGCTGCTCAGGTGTGGGATTAGCGACAGGTGTTCAGCAGGTGAGGAGAGGGGGAGGGGTCAGGGGAAGGGATGCGTCGCCCTGCAGGTGTCAGAGAGCGAGAGTGAATCACCACCTCTCGCCTCAATTACCTTCATTTGGGGTATACTTATTGGAGGCGTGTGTGGTGCAAGTGGCCGTAATGAGTGGGGCGACAGTTGTGTTCATGGGCCCTCTTTTCCCAAGCTTTGATGGCCCGGGGACGCTGGAGTTGTATTAAGAGAGAGTGTTAGGTGCTGGCAAAGACTCTATCGTGCGCTATATGGTATTCACACATTGGAGTATATAGCGTAGGTGTTTATGTTGGCCTTGGGGCGTGACGTGACTGTTGTGTTTATCTATTCCTTCTTCCCAAGCTTCAAAGACCCGTGGACGCTGGAGTTGTATTAAGCGAGGCTGTTAGGTAATGGAAAAGCTTCTGCCGTGTGCTGTATGGTATGGAGTTGGTGGCCCAAGTTTCTATGTTGGCGATGGGGACGTGACATGACTTGTGATAATCTACCTTATTCCCTTTTTCCAAGCTTCAAAGATTCGTGGACGCTGGAATTGTAGTAAGAGAGAGTGTTAGGTGCTGGCAAAGACTCTATCGTGTGCTATATGGTATTCACACATCGGAGTATATCCCAGTGACGACTAAGATTAAGAGTTGACAACAGTTTTAATGAAGCAAAGTAAACATGGAAAGGTCGCAAACAGTAAACAGAGAAACAGGACAAAGAAAAATAAACAGAATAATAGAGAAAACAGAAATAAATGGAACAAACAGAGAAGGGTTGAAGATATCTAAGTGACGGCTAAGATTAAGAGTTGACAGTTTTAATGAAGCAAAGTAAACATGGAAAGGTCGCAAACAGTAAACAGGAAAAGAAAACATGACAGATAAAAATAAACAAAGTAAACCAGTATCCCAGTAACGCCTGTAAACAAGAACTAACAACAGGCAACAAAACAAACAGCAACACACCACACAACAAGCAAACAAAACATGGTAACAGATTAAAAACAAACTAACATAATAAAGCCCCCAAAAAACTGTATGTAGAACACTTGCATGACTGACAGAGATTAAGAAAAGGGATCAGAAAAAGAGACTCAGCCACATCCTCCTTTTTACCTATTGGTGTTGACGTGTATTCACCTGCGTGTGCGTGCGTGAGTGTGTCTACAGGTGTGGCTAATGAGCTGGGCGGGGGGGGGACACAGGGGGAGGGAGGGGGTGACAGATGTGCTTAAAAGATATGATAGAAATGGATCTTTAGGTTGTCAGAGAGGAGGAAAGTCGAGGGTTGAATTTACGATGAGCTACACACACACACACACACACACACACACACACACACGTATACAGTCGTTTTTTTTTTTTGTTGGTTTACGATCGGAGTGTTTTTAAAAAGCCAAAGTTTATTAATATTTATCATCGAATGTGAAAATGGATGTTTTTTTTTTTTTTTTTTTTTTACAGCTAAGGAGACAGTTCAAGGGCGTAAAGAAAAATAAAAAAAAAAGCCCGCTACTCACTGCTCCTGAATAGAGATCAAAGGAGTGTCCAAAAAGAGAGGTCAAGAATGTGTGTGTGATTTTTTTTTTTTCGTTCTTCATCTGTTTTGTGGGCCGTAAAAAGTCTGCTCTGGTATTTCATTTGCATTTTTTATCGGTCTTATTTCGTCTATGTTATTGGCTTGTGGACACTTGTGGACTTCGTTTCGATCTAACTTTTTTTTGGGGGGTGGTATTTTTCTGTATTTTGTATGTAGGTGGAGTATCTGGTGGGCTTTCCTCCCCCTCCTCCTCCTCTTCCTCCTTTCATTTCTCTCCCTATCATCTACTTTTCCTCCTCCTCCACCTCTTCCTCCTCCTCCCCCTACTCCTATTCTTCCTCCTCACCGACCTTCTACTTTTCCCCCTCTTCCACTTTCTTCTCTTTCTCTCTTCCACCTTCTACTCTTCCTCTTCTTCCACTTTCCTTTTCACCTCCTCTTCTTCCACCCTTCCTTCTCTTCCACTTGGCATACTACTCCCCCACTGATTCCACTTCTGTATTGTAGTGAAGGCAGAGGAAGGCAGGAGGAGTAGGAGTAGGCCAAGGTCATCCTACGAGGGGGGGGGGAGTCATCCTGGCGGGCGTGGGCGTGGGGGTTGTCATGCAGTGGGCGCGCCGGGCTGTCCACGGCGCGGCGGTGATGATGTCATTTGGCCGCCGCTGCCTCGTCCGGGGCCACCCGACGCGTATTAAAGAGCCTTAATTAAGAGGCGGAGGGGCGGGGAGGTCAGGGAGGGGGGCGAGGGGGGGGGGAGAGGGGGGGGTAGCTGTAGGTCGCTGCGGGGGCGGGAGGCGGTGGTGACGGGCAGCTCGCGGGCCACACACAGCCGGGGTCACGGGGCAGGCTGACACCGGCCATTCCCATGCAGCGTGGCCCCGCAGCGCTGCCTGGACGGAGTGGGAGAGGGGAGAGGAGGGGGGCCGGGTGGGCGTAGGGGGGCGAGGCTCACAAGGTTTGATAAACTTTGGATGTTGTGTTGTGCCTGACTTGCATGTGTAGGAGGGGGGAGGGGACGGTCAAGGCTCGCCAGGACGCCCCTCGTGGGCAGTGACAGCCGCAGTCCCTCGCCGCGCCGGCTGGGGGCCTGGCGGGGCGGCCGGCAGCAGCGTCCCCAGCTGGGCCTCGCGGGGGGGTCCGCGGCGCACACTGGCGCCGCCATTAATGAACCTTCATTCATAAAATGGTCAGCGTAAATATTTCACTCCGGCGGCAGCAATTAATGCAGAGGCCGCGGCCACCGCCGCCCCCGATGCTGCCGCTGCTTCTGGGCACCGCCGCGATGACGGCCCTGACTTATGGGACTGCGGCGGCGGCGGCGACCCTACTCCTCCTCCTCCTCCTCCTCCTCCTCCTCCTCTTTCTCCTTCACATCCTCCTCTTACTCTTCTTTTGCCTTTTCTGCGTTTTTACCTACCAGTTTTTTTCTTCTGCTCCTTTCTGAATTTCTCCCTTCGCATTCCTCCTTATCCGCCTCTTTTTCCTCCTCCTCCTCTCCCCTCCACTCCCCGGCCCCCACACAGTCTCCTCCCCGGCAGCTTCAGGAGTAATATTGATGCCCCGCCTGGCCGTGTGTCTAAGGCGGCCCCTAACTCCGGCTCCGGGACGGTAAAGCCTCCTGTGTGCTGACGCGGCCTCGGTGCCCCAGACGAGCCACCCGACGCCCCGCAGCGAGCCGCCTCTCACCTTATTGCCCGGGGCCGCTGCAGTGACGTGGGGGGGTGGGGTGGTGGATGAAGGAAGGGGGTGCGTAGTGGGGTGCATTGGGTTAGAGGTGACATCGGATTGGGGTGGGAGAAAGAGGAGGGGAAAGTGCATTGGGGGAAGGAGGGGTGAGGGTGGGGTGACAGGGGTGAGGGTGTCGTGGGGTGATGTAGAAAGGAGTAGCGAGATGCATTATGGAAGGGGTGAGAGGTGAGGGGTGAGGAAGAAGGAGGAGGGAAGTGGAGGAGAGAGAGAATGATGGCGTAAGAGGTAAGGGAGAGAATGAGGAAGGGAGGGAGGGTGAGGGAGAGAGGGAGGGAGGGAAAGTGAGGAAGGGAGGGTGAAGGAGGGAAAGTGAGGGGAAGGCAATGGAGAGGTAGAGAGAGGAAGGTGAGGGAGAGAACGTGGGGGAGGGAATATGAGGGAGAAGTAAGGGAGGGAAGGTAAGGGAGGGGAGCTGAGGGAGAGAGGGAGAAGGTGAGGAAGGGAGAGGTGAGGGGGGGAAGGGAGGGGGAGACACTAGCATACTCAGGGCAGGTAAGACTAATTAGGAATCAAGATCGCGTTTCACCTTTGTTAACACACACACACACACACACACACACACACACACACACACACACACACACACACACACTACGTTCTCTTCTCTTCAAATATCACGTCTCCCATTCTCTTTCGCTATCCAGTATTTCTCTATTCATCTATTTTCTTTTTACTCATTCATCCATTATTAGGTACTACTCTCCTCCTCCTCCTCCTCCACCTCCACCTCCACTTATTCCCCTCTTCACTCACTCCACCTTCAACCCTCAACTCAAGCCCGCCTCCCCCCTATACCGTCCGCCGCCCTCTCCATCCGCCGCCGCCCACCCACCGCCTCGGGCCATTAGGATGCAGTGAAGCGCCCTTTTAGCCCACTTTATGGTCCATAGACGCCTCGTGAAGCCAGAGGACGTGTGGGGGGAGGGAGGGAGGGAGTGGTTGGTGACAGTGGAAGGTTATTGGAGGGAGGGAGAGGAAGAAAGGAAAGGAGAGAGGGATGGGTGACAGCAGGAAGGAGTAGAGGGGAAGGGAGGAGAAAAGGATTTTAGCAGGATTGTGAGTGGAGGGAAGGAGGGAGATAAAAGTTAGGCAAGGGAGCGATAGAAAGTGGAGAGAGGAGTTAGTGGAGGAAGGGAGAGGAAGAAAAGGGAGAAGGAGAAAGATTTAAGCAGAAGTGTGAGTGGAGTGAGGAGGAGGGAGATAAAAGTTAGGCAAGGAAGCGATAGAAAGTGGAGAGAGGAGTTAGTGGAGGAAGGGAGAGGAAGAAAAAGGAGAGGGAAAGGGAGTGAAGGGAGGGAGAAGGAAGGATTGGTAGGTCGGTAAGGAGGACCCGAGTTCGATGCCCGGGACTCAGTTATATACAATTCGATATATATATTTCACCGCTTTATTGCAGTTTCTATCATGTATTTTGGTGATGTTAGTGGTGGTGGTGGTGGTGGTGGTGGTGGTGTTAGTGGTGGTGGTGGAGTGTTAGGTGAGGAGGAGGAGGAGGTAAGGGAGAGAAGTGGAAGAGAAGAGACAGAAGGAAGAAAAGGAGGAGGAGGAGGAGGAGGAGAGAAAGGAGGAAAAAGAGATAGGAGTGGTGATTTTGGTAATGGTGGTGGTGGTGGTGGTAATAGTGGTAGTGGTAGTGGTGGTAGTGGTAGTGGTGGTTGTGGTGATGGTGGTGGTGGTGGAGAACAGGTGTGAGACAGGTGTGATAATGGGGGTAGGTGTAACAGGCTGCCCCCTCCCCCTCCCCCCCCTTTTCTCTCTCTCTCTCTCTCTCTCTCTCTCTCTCTCTCTCTCTCTCTCTCTCTCTCTCTCTCTCTCTCTCTCTCTCTCTCTCTCTCTCTCTCAAGTAGCCACATTCCGGACTGGCTCTCATCCATAATAGTGATTGTATGGTGCACACACACACACACACACACACACACACAGAGAGAGAGAGAGAGAGAGAGAGAGAGAGAGAGAGAGAGAGAGAGAGAAAATGATCACTCTAGACGTGTTCTTATCTAGTATTGGTCAATAGAATGATGGTGGTGGTGGTGGTGGTGATGGTGGTGGTGGTGGTGGTGATGGTGGTGGTGGTGGTGGTGGAGTTGAAGGTTGTAGTACTGATGGAGGTGAGGTGGTTGGATTGGTTGTGGTAGTAGTGGTGGTGATTGCGGTAGAGTTATCAATGGTAGTGGTGGTGGTGGTGATTGTGGTGGAGTTATCAATGGTGGTGGTGATTGTGGTGGAGTTATCAATGGTGGTGGTGATTGTGGTGGTGATCACGGAACCATCAGTGTTTTTTTCCTCTATTTTTGTTGTTTTTTTCGTGTTTTTTCTTAATTTCATCTTATTTTCTTTCGTCTTATTTCTGTTTCAATCTTCTTTTCTTGGTAGTGACAGTAATGTTAGTAGTAGTGGTGGTGATGGTGGTGGTGATGGTGTTAGAGACAGTGATGGTGTTGGTGGAGATGATGAATAAAGTGGTGTGACTTTGGGCAAGATATAATAGCAGTAACAGTAACGGTGGTGGTGGTGGTGGTGGTGAAAGTGGTGAATATGGTAGTGATTAAGGTCAAAGTATGTATGTAGAACTGTATGTAGTGGTGGTGATGATGGTGATGATCTTCCTAACATTGTGGTGGTGGAGGTGAAGGTGGTGGTGATGATCTTTCTAACATTTCGATTGTGGAGGTGAAGGTCGTGGTGGTGGTGGTGGTGGTGGTGAAATCAGTCTTTCTCTCCTCGTTCCTTTCTTCTCTCTCTCTTTATCTCCATCTTTCTTTCCTTCTCTTCCCTTCCGTCTCGTTCATTCTTCACATTCTCTTCCATTTCCATCACTAAACAATCTTACTTCTTTCTTTTCCTTTCCTTCTCACTAATAATCTCTGGCTCCCTGTCTTCTTATAACATTTGCTTTCTCAATCTCTCTCTTCATTTCTTTTTGTTGTGCGCTCCATCATCTATGAGTTTATATTTTGCTCTCTCTCTCTCTCTCTCTCTCTCTCTCTCTCTCTCTCTCTCTCTCTCTCTCTCTCTCTCTCTCTCTCTCTCTCTCTCTCTCTCTCTCTCTCTCTCTCTCTCTCTCTCTCTCTCTCTCTCTCTCTCTCTCTCTCTCTCTCTCTCTCTCTCTCTCTCTCTCTCTCTCTCTCTCTCTCTCTCTCTCTCTCTCTCTCTCTCTCTCTCTCTCTCTCTCTCTCTCTCTCTCTCTCTCTCTCTCTCTCTCTCTCTCTCTCTCTCTCTCTCTCTCTCTCTCTCTCTCTCTCTCTCTCTCTCTCTCTCTCTCTCTCTCTCTCTCTCTCTCTCTCTCTCTCTCTCTCTCTCTCTCTGTGATAACAGTGGCGCAGCATCCCGACAGAGGCGCGGCGTGATGGCGGTGTTGGGTGTTGTGGTGGTGTAATGCGGTGTTGGCGAGATGGCCGTGCCGAGGTGATAAGCGGAGGGAGGTGATGATAGTGGTGGTGATGATGGTGTTGCCGATGATGGAAGGAGTCGGGAGGAGGAGGAGGAGGGGGAGATGGAGGAGGAGGCAAAGAATTAGAGGGTTAAGGAGATGGAGAGTGAAAACAAAACAGAGAAGAGAAAAGAAAGAAGGAAGAGGAGGTAGAAAGAGACGGTGAAGGAAGATTAAAATGGAAGAGGAGGAGGAAGAAGTAGAAGAAGAAGAAGAAGAAGAAAAAGAAAAAGAGGAGGAGGAGTTAAATAAAGAAAAAAAAGTATAAAAAAGGCTAAGGAGAAGAACAACAGGAGGAGGAGGAGAAGGAGGAGGAAGAGCAAAAAGAGAAGAAGGAGGAGGAGGAGGAGGAGGAGGAGGAGGAGGAGGAGGAGAAAGAAAATAAAAAGAAAAAAAAGAGCAGGAGATGAAGGAGAAACAGAGGAGGAGAAGGAAGAGGAGGAGGAGGAGAAGGAGGAGGAGGAGGGGTTGATAGGAGGTTTGGTTTGAAGGGCAGGCGTGTGGAGGGTGATGACACTGGCAGCACCGCCATCACCATCATCATCACCATCACCACCATCACCACCATCACCATCATCATCACCATCACCACCATCACCACCATCACCGGATCCGGGATTATATGATGACCAACACTCACTTTATGCATTATCGTTTACCTACAGGGGCTGAGGAGGAGGAGGAGGAGGAGGAGGAGGAGGAGGAGATATGGAAGGAGCAGGAACTTGAATTGGAATAGGAGGAGGAGGAGAAGAAGATATATAAGAGTAGAACTGGAATAGGGAAAGAAAAAGAAGAAGAAAAAGAAGAAGAAGAGAAAGAAGAAGAAGAAGAAGAAGAAGAGATATAGGAGGAGCCAAGGAAGTAGAGTAGGTCCAAAGAGAGGAGGAGGAAGAGAAAAAGAAAGAAAAAGTAGAAGAAAATATGGAAGTAGAAACAAAAAGAAGTACACTAGAAAGAGAAGGAGGAGGAGGAAGAGAAGTGTAGCAGAAGGAGGAGGAGGAGGAGGAGCCCGTGGACAGGTAGGCAGGCAAGGTATGTAGGATGGCGCCCAGGTGTGTTCTAAGGCGCTGAAGGTTACCTGAGAAAGATCTGAGAGTGCTAAGTTGACCTGATATAGAAGTGATCGGAGGTGTGTGCTGAGTGCTAATTTGGATGCTGGAAGACAGAGATTTATATTTGTTAATTTACTTATTTATTATTGAAGGGAAGGCTTTTTTTTTTTACTTTTTATTGTTTTCTGTTTTTTCAATTTTTATCCTATTTTATTGCATTCGTTTTCTAGTTACATGTTGGAGAGGATATATATTTTTTTTTTGGAGGGGGAATGTCTTTTTCTTCCTTAATTTTTATCGTGTGTTTTTTTATCTTGTTTTCTTGCGTTCTCTCCCTATTTTCATCTTTTCTTTGCCTGTGTTCCCTCTCTGGTTTCATTTTTGTTTTCTTATATTCTCGTTCTAGTTCCCCGTTTTCTTGCGTTTTCTTTCATGGGTTCAATTTCCTTTATTTGCGTTGTTTTCTGTTTTTAGGCACATTTTTATTTGTGCTTCATTCCGTCACCTTATGTTTTCGTCTGGGCTTCATAAGTGTTTCCTTGGGCTTCGGTATGTTAAGGTTAAGCTTCCTCGCGCTTCACTTATGCTTGATTTGTGCTTCATTCATGCTTCACTGTGCCTCTGTTGGGCTTCATTGGTGCTTCGTTTTGTTTTATTTATGCTTCGTTGTGGCTCTTTGTGCTTCCTCGGGCTTCATTTTGGGCTTCGTTGTGCTTCATTTGTCTTATCTTGCTTTATTTGCTTCGTCCTGCTTCATTTATCCTTGGTTTTGCCTCATTGTGATTCTTTTACGCTGCATCGTGCTTCATTTTGGGCTTGGTTGTGCTTCTTTCCTTTTCCTCTCTCTTTGTCGATGTCTTGGTTCATTTGCTATCATTATTATTATTATTATTATTATTATTATTATTATTATTATTATTATTATTATTATTATTATTATTATTATTATTATTATTTACGTGTTTCCTGTTTGTTTTTCCTTTATATCTTCATCCTTATCCTTTCATTTTGCTTCATTTATCCCTATTTTTCCTTCATGATGCTTCCTTTGCGGCTCATTCAACTTCCATGGGCCTCGGCATGTTTACTTTCTACATCAACTGTGCTTCCCTGTGCTTCCGTGCGGTTGGCGGGTGCTTCATCGTGGTCCGCTGTGCTACCTTCCTGCCCTCGCCTCGCCGCGCCCAATGGCTTCATCCCCTGCCGCCAAACCCTTTAATCAGACGCCATATTTAATCAGGAAATTGAGGATTGGATCAGGAAGCCTTCACTCAGCTGCCCCATGCTTCAAATATACATGTATCCAATCATTACTGGTATACTCTCTCTCTCTCTCTCTCTCTCTCTCTCTCTCTCTCTCTCTCTCTCTCTTGTTTGTTTGTTTGTTTGTTACTGATGATGATAATGATAATAATAATAGTTTTGATTCGTTAGGTAAGGAGAGAAAACATATGTGTGGTGATGATGGTGGTGGTGGTGATGATGGTGGTGATGACAGAAATGAACGTAGTGGTGGTGGTGGTGGTGGTGATGATAGTGGTGACAGTAATGGTGATGATGGAGGTGGTGACAAAAATAGTAGTGGTGATGATGGTAGTGGTGGTGATGATGGTGATGGTGATGCAGTAATGTGAAGGTGAAGACAGTAATATTGGTGGTGAAGGTGGTGGAGGTGGTGGTGGTGGTGGTGGAGGTGGTGGTGACAGTAATGGTGGTGGTGGTGGGGATGGTGGTGGCGATGGTGGTGGTGGAGGTGACAGTGGAGGTGTGTTTTTATCACCTTCCTCGCGCGATGCTAATCTTTCATCTGATAACTGAGATCCGGACCAGCGTGAGACCGTATCTGGAGGAGGAAGAGGAAGATAAGGAGGAGGAGTAAGGAGTTGCAGGAGAAGAGGAGGAGGAGGAGGAGGGAGAAGTTTAAGAGGAGGATGTTGAAGAAGAGAGGAGAGGAGGAACACACACCTTTAGACATCCCATTCCATTCCATTCCCTTCCTCTTCCTTCTGTGACCAACTTTACACTTTTCAAGAGGAGGAAGACAAAAAACGAGATCACCAAAATATAGGAAAGAAAAAAGAGGAAGAAAAGAAGAAAAAAAAAGGAAATACAGAAAATAGAAGAAAGAGAAAAAAAGAAAAGAAAAAAAGAGAAAAATAGAGAGAAATAAGAAAAGAAAAAGAGAAATAAGAAAAGAAAAAAAAAAGAGAAAAAAGAGGAAAACAACAAGAGAATAAAAGAAAGAGGAGAGAGACACGAGAGAAAAAGAAGAAAAAAGACAGAAAGAACATAACAAGGTGCCCAACCCATCCCCCCCCCCCCCACCACCACCACCACCACCTCAACACCACCACCAAATACAGGCGCCTTCCATCACCCCGAAATGAAGGCGTGATAATCTGACGGCCGTTTGGTGTAATTCAGCGTCTTTGTGTAAAGGTGAAGGGGGGGGGTTAGGGGGGAAGGGGGTGAGAGGGTGGCGGGGTGGCAGAGGGGCAGGTGGGTGGAAGGGGTGGGCCGGGGTTCGATTCCCTGTCATCTGTAGCAGTTTCGCCCTTAATCTGGCAAGGGAGGGTGTTGGTTATCTCACTGGATCTCCCTGGAAAACAGATGGCCCAGGGAGAGAGAGAGAGAGAGAGAGAGAGAGGGAGAGGGAGAAGGAGACGGAAGAGGGAGAGGGACAGAGGAAGGGGCTGGTGCTGTGTACTGTATGTATGTATGTATATATGTATGTATGTATGTATGTATGTATGTGGGTATGTGTTCTGTATGCGGGTATATGTGTGTTTTTCCAGGTATGTGTATGTGTGTACGTATTGCACAATCCACTTTCCTTGCGATCTAGGTATCTTCACCTCGCAATGGAAAATAACATGGGAAGGAAGGGTAAAGAAAGTGGTCAAAGAGTGGAGGAGGAAAGGGAAGGAAGGGAGAAGAAGGGGGAAGCAAGGTAGGAAAGAGAAGCAGAGGGTAGATAGATGGAAGCAATGGGAAGAGGAATGGGAAGTAGATGGAAGTAGAGGATGTACAGGTATGGGGATATAGGGAAGGAAAGGGAGAGTAAGGGATAGGTAGGAGGGAGAACAGGAGATAGAAGAGAAGAGGAGGAGTAACAGGCAAGAATATGTAGGTTATAACAGGAGGAGGAAAAAGAGGAGGAGGAGGAAGAGGAGGAGGAGGAGGGGACAGGTAAGGACAACATACAACACCGCCAATTTAGACAGGTGTGCAAAAACTAATTAGTGTGAAGGTAGACTGTTGTGCCGGGTTCTTATTAAGGGGAGGAGGAGGAGGAGGAGGAGGAGGAGAAGGAGGAGAAAAAAACAAAAACAAAAACAAGGACGTGGGGATTGGAGTAATGCGACGAAGGAAATGAAGTAAGAGAAAAAAGAAGAAAAATATGATAAAAATATACAAGAAAGAAAGAAGAGAAGAATAAGGACGAGGAAGAGGAGGAGGAGGAAGAGGAGGAAAACAACAACAAAAACAAAAACAAGAATAGTGGAGAGATGGAATAATGCGAGAAGTGGAAGGAGTAAGAGAAAGAAGAAGAAGAATATACTGAAAAAAAACGTTAGATGTAAGAAAGAAAAGAAGAGAAGAATAAGGAAGAAGAAGAAGAGGAGGAAGAGGAGGAGGAAGAGGAACAAAAACAAAAATAAAAGAGAGGTGAAATAACGCGAGGAGAGGAATGAGGAAGAGGAAGAAAGAGGAATAGAAGGAAAACAAACAAAAAAGAAAGAGACAATAAGGAGGAAGAAGAAGAAGAGGAGGAGGAGGAGAAAATAAAAGGTTAGCGCAGAGAAGAAAAGAGAAGAGAGAAAGAAAAACTAATTCACTCTAAAATGACAGGAGCAAACTTCCCTCCATCCCTCCATCCCTCCATTTTTTCTCTCCACTTTTTTTTCTCCTTACCTCCATATGCGGCGCTCAATTAATTCCTTATCTTGATCCGTGTTCATTGGAGAGAGAGAGAGAGAGAGAGAGAGAGAGAGAGAGAGAGAGAGAGACGCCCACACACACACCTTCGTTCGTATATACCTGGATCAGTCAGTCAGGCAGTTAGTCAGTCAGATACCTTGATTCTAATTAGTTAAAGGTGTGTGTGTGTGTGTGTGTGTGTGTGTGTGTGTGTGTGTGTGTGTCCGTCGTTCTTTGTTTCTGTTTGTCTGTCTTTTCTCTCTCCCTCCCCTTTCTTTTCCTTACCTTCTCTCCCCTAATATCTCTTCTATTCCTCTTCTTTCTTCCCTATGCTACCCAGCCTTTCCTATCCTCTGCTATCTTCCCTCTTTTCCTATATTTTTCTCTCCCTTCTTCCTTTTCCTCCTTTCCCATTCTTTCCCCTCTCTTCTTTAACCTTCTTCCTTTTCTGTTCCTTATCCATTTTTTCCCTTCCCGTTTCATCCTCTTCCGTTTCCCTTTCCCTTTCCTTTCCCTCTCCTTCCCTTTCTTTTCTTTTCATCCCTTCCCACTTTCCTTTCCCTTTCCTTTTCCTTTCTCTTCTTCCCCTTCCTTTTTCTTCCTTCTACTCCACGTTTTCCTCTCCCCTCTCTTCCCCTTCCCTCTTCACTCATCTCCCCTTCTACCCATCCCATTCACCTTTCTACTTCCCTTCCCACTTGCACACTTTTCCTCTTCCACCTCGTCACTCTTCCCCCCTCCACTCCCCCTCTCCCCTCCCCTCTCCCCTCTCCTTAACCCACTTAGCACACACCTCGTAAAACATCGTTGAATCAATACTTTTTGACAATTTAATGATATGTAATCCTGCTTGTGGTGGTGATGATGGTGGTGATGAGGCTCTCCTTGTATGGTGGTGGTGGTGGTGGTGGTGATGGTAGTGGTGGTGGTGATGATGGTAGTGGTGGTGGTGAAGGTGGTGTTGGGTTAAGGAGTAAGGGGAGGGAGGTAGTGGTGTTGGTGTTGGCGGGGTGGTGGTGATGGTGGTGATGATATGGTGATGGACAAGGAGAGATGGCTATAGTGGTGGTGATTGTCATGTTATGGTGATGGTGTTGGTGATAGTGGTGTTGTGATGGTGTTGGTAATGGTGGCAAATAGAACTGGTGGTGGTGATGGTGGTGATAGTGGTGATGATAACATTGTGAAACGCTTACTTATAGTGGGCTAGAAGTGGTGGTGAGGGTATGGTGGTGGTGATGGTGGTGGTGGTGCAGAGTAATGGTTATAATATCGGTATAGTTTATAATCAGAAGGGTGGTGATGGTGGTGATAGTGGTGGTGGTGGTGGTGGTGATGGCAGGGTACAGGGATGGGATAATGACTTGGGTGGTGATGGAACAAAAGGAAATCTAAAGTGGGTGATGGTGATGATGGTGATGATGGTGGTGATGGTGGTGATAAGTTGCACATGTTGGAAATAATCTTGTGTGTGTGTGTGTGTGTGTGTGTGTGTGTGTGTGTGTGTGTGTGTGTGTGTCTATCTGTCTACCTTCCTTCCTGTCTGTCTGTCTGTCTATTTCTACTTCTCTTTCTTTACCTTTTAATAATCCGAGACTTTTTTTCTTATTTCCTTTTATTCATTTTCCTTTTTTTTCATGTCTTTTAGTTCTTTTTTTCTTAATTGTTTTTTCCCATTTTCATTTTGTTTCATCTATGTTTGTCTGTCTGTCTATCTGTGTTATTGTGTACGAGTCTGTCTGTCTGTCTCTTTCTGTCTGTCTATCTATCTACCTCTGTCTATTGTCTGTCATTGTCTGTCTGTTTCTTTCTGTCTGTCTGTTTATCTACTGTCTGTCTGTGTCTGTCTCTACCTGCCCTTCTATACCTGTTAAAAATCCTCAATAACACTCAACTGTCTGCTTTTTTATCTGTCTTTCTTTCTCTTTATCTGTATCTATCTACCTGTCTGTCTGTCTTTGTGTTTGTGTGTCTCTGCCAGTTCTCCTTCACCTGTTAATAAACCTCAAAAACACTCACCTGTCTACACTTATACCTTTCTATCTTTCTATCTGTATCTCTCTACCTGTCTGTCTGTCTCTGTTTCTGTGTCTCTGCCTGTGCTCCTTCACCTGCTAATAAGCCTGGCACACACACCTGGTAATTTGATCTCCACACCTGAGCGCCAAGGTGTGAATCAGCGACCATCACACACCTTTTTTATGTGTCTCCTCAATTACACGTGTTCTTTTTTTTTTTTTTTCGTCTTCTTCTTCGGCAACTCAAAACTTAGGAAGGAATTATTGCACCGCTTTTGTTGTAACTGTGAAGCGTCTCGTTGGAACCTGATCTGAGGGTGATTTAGTGTGTGTGTGTGTGTGTGTGTGTGTGTGTGTGTGTGTCTCTCTCTCTCTCTCTCTCTCTCTCTCTCTCTCTCTCTCTCTCTCTCTCTCTCTCTCTCTCTCTCTCTCTCTCTCTCTCTCTCTCTCTCTCTCTCTCTCTCTCTCTCTCTCTCTCTCTCTCTCTCTCTCTCTCTCTCTCTCTTTTCTTACCTGCTTTTCTTCAGTTTCCTTCCGTTTCTTCATTTTTCTGTACGTGTTTGTCTGTCTGTCTTTGTTTCTTTGTATAAATCTGTCTTTTTATGTATATATCTCTATGTCTATCTATCTATCTATCTATCTATATCTTTCTTTTACCCCATCTTCTCAACTCTCTCCGTATCTTCCCTCACATCCTCCTTCTCTTCTCTTTTTCCTCGTCATCCTCCTTCTCCTCCTCCTTCTCACATGAACCCCAAATTCCATCTCACATCCTCCCACAAACCCTCTCCTCACTGCCTCTTCTTAGCCCAATCCAGCGGGCCGTTTCTCACTTCCAGGATTGCTTTCGTGTTTATATGTCTGAAACCACTATGCTAAGGTCCTCGATCCCACGCTATCAAAATCACATCCTCCGATTTGGACTGTGGGATTGTGGGTGAGGCTCAGGAGGAGGAGGAGGAGGAGGAGGAGGAGGAGAAGGAGGAGGAGGAGGAGGTATTATTTTCTGAAGTGACATGTGAACTAGTTGGAGAAGTTAAAATATTTGAGTTAATTTGAGCTCTGGGTAATATTTGTTTGGTGTGTGTGTGTGTGTGTGTGTGTGTGTGTGTGTGTGTGTGTGTTTTATTCAAGTGATTGTTAGCTTGATTCTTCCTGGAGCTTCGTTTTCTTTAATTATACCTGTGTGTGTGTGTGTGTGTGTGTGTGTGTGTGTGTGTGTGTGTGTGTGTGTGTTGGATTCCTTCGCCTTCTGTTTTAAACTTAACTCCCTTGTTGTTTGTTTTCTTTCCTTCTCTCTTTCTCTTTTTTCTGTTTATTTTCTTTGTTCTTTTTCACTTTTATTTTATCTCAGTTTCTTTGTATTTCCTCCTTGTATTCA
>NC_066575.1:6875459-6952959 GCF_024679095.1 Eriocheir sinensis | reverse complement strand
CAGCCAGCCTCCCTTACCTATCTCCCACATCGAGTCTCTCTCTCTCCCTTACTCAGCCAGCCTCCCTTACCTATCTCCCACATCGAGTCTCTCTCTCTCTCTCTCTCCCTTACTCAGCCAGCCTCCCTTATCTATCTCCCACATCGAGTCTCTCTCCCTTACTCAGCCAGCCTCCCTTACCTATCTCCCACATCGAGTCTCTTTCTCTCCCTTACTCAGCCAGCCTCCCTTTCCTATCTCCCACATCGAGTCTCTCTCTCTCCCTTACTCAGCCAGCCTCCCTTACCTATCTCCCACATCGAGTCTCTCTCTCTCTCTCTCTCCCTTACTCAGCCAGCCTCCCTTATCTATCTCCCACATCGAGTCTCTCTCTCTCCCTTACTCAGCCAGCCTCCCTTACCTATCTCCCACATCGAG
The DNA here is from genome assembly GCF_024679095.1 of Eriocheir sinensis. NCBI lineage: Eukaryota > Metazoa > Arthropoda > Malacostraca > Decapoda > Varunidae > Eriocheir > Eriocheir sinensis. Next base: position 6,952,542 of record NC_066575.1, on the reverse strand, counting down.
TCTCTCTCTCTCCCTTACTCAGCCTGCCTCCCCTACCTATCTCCCACATCGAGTCTCTCTCCTTTACTCAGCCAGCCTCCCTTACCTATCTCCCACATCGAGTCTCTCTCTCCCTTACTCAGCCAGTCTCCCTTATCTATCTCCCACATCGAGTCTCTCTCTCCCTTACTCAGCCAGTCTCCCTTACCTATCTCCCACATCGAGTCTCTCTCTCTCCCTTACTCAGCCAGCCTCCCTTACCTATCTCCCACATCGAGTCTCTCTCTTTCTCTCTCTTACTCAGCCAGCCTCCCTTACCTATCTCCCACATCGAGTCTCTCTCTCTCCCTTACTCAGCCAGTCTCCCTTACCTATCTCCCACATCGAGTCTCTCTCTCTCCCTTACTCAGCCAGCCTCCCTTACCAATCTCCCACATCGAGTCTCTCTCTCTCCCTTACTTAGCCAGCCTCCCTTACCTATCTCCCACATCGAGTCTCTCTCTCTCCCTTACTCAGCCGGATCTGCCAGTCTCAGCCTTACTCTTTCATCACCTTGTCAGTCATTTTCATTGCTCCCTTCCCTTCAGCCAGTCAGCCAGTCAGCCAGTCAATCTGATAGACTCATTCAACCCAGTCTCCTTTATCTCTCCCTCATTCCAGTCAGCTTGTCACCCAACTCTTTTTTTAGTCATTTATCCAGTCAGGGAATTAGTCACCCACTCAGGCATCCAGTCAACCACTCACTCACTAACCCACTCAGCTCCCTCTACCCCTCTCTCCCTCTCTTCCAAGCTACACTCTCAACCTTTCTCCATGTGATCTTGAGGTCTTTAAAGCGTGCGGTGTGTGTGTGTGTGTGTGTGTGTGTGTGTGTGTGTGTGTGTGTGTGTGTGTGTGTGTGTTATCTCACTTTCTTTTCTTTTTCTTTTTCATATTCTTTCGTTTTCTTTCGTGTTTTCGTCTTCTTCGTTCACCTCCAGTCCTCCCCGTAACCCTCGGCTCGTTGTGGAGACCAGCGTTAAACAAGACGACCATTTGTGATTGTCGTTAGCCGCTAAACGCTGCCCTTCCATCCTCCCTCCTTCCTTCCCTCTCTCCTTTCTTCCGTCCTTCCTTGCCCGGGGGACGACTAAGGAGGAGGAGGAGGAGGAGAAGGAGGAGGAGGTGGTGAAAAAGAGGAGGAGTAGAATAAGGAAAATGGGAAAATGATCAAGAAGAGGAGGAGAAGAAAGAGTAGATTTAAGTGGAGGAAGAACACAAAGGAACACAAAGGAAGAACAAACAACAGCAGACATGATGGTCCTTACGAGGCTGTTTGTGACAAGCTACACTAACTCTCTAATCACAGGTGGAAGATGAAGGACAGCAGGAATGGGAGGAGGGGAAAAGAATAAGAGAAAGGGAGATTAAAAAGAGGAGACAGAGAGAGAGAGGGGAAAAGGAGCAAGAGAAAGGGAGATTAAAAAGAGGAGACAGAGAGAGAGAGAGAGAGAGAGAGAGAGAGAGAGAGAGAGAGAGAGAGAGAGAGAGAGAGAAGGAAGAAGAGGAAAAGCAAGTGGCAATAACGGAGGAGGAGAAGGAGGAGGAAAAGGAGGAAAATGATAAGGAGGAAAAGGAGAGATGGAGAAAAAGAGAAAGACAAGTTAGGAATGAAAAATAAGAAAATATATATCATGCGTTATTATTCTCCCTCCCTCCCTCTCCCTCTCCATCCTCCCCCCCCCCCCCCCTTAGTATCAGGCGAGAGAATCACACTCGCCAAATGAGCCAAGGGACGAAGGGGCTATTTTGACACACGGCCTCGGGAACCTGATTCTATAATATTACCGTCATACGAGGAGGAGGAGGAGGAGGAGGAGGAAGAGGAGGAGGAAGAGGAGGAGGAGAGAAGGGGTTATAGTTAGTTTGCACCTCGCTTCATCTCCTCCTCTTCCTCCTCCTCCTCCTCCTCCTCCTCCTCCTCCTTCTCATCTTCCTCCTCCTCCTCTTCTTCTCCTTCTCCTCCTCCTAGTCCTCAGCTTCCTCCTCCTATTTCTCCTCCTCCTCCTAGTCCTCATCTTCCTCCTCCTCTTCCTCCTCCTCCTAGTCTTCATCTTCCTCCTCCTCTTCTTCCTTCTAGTCCTCATCTTCCTCTCCCTCCTTTTCCTTCTAGTCCTCCTCCTCCTCCTCCTCCTCCTCGTCCTCGTCCTCGTCCTCCACCTCCTGCTGCGGTATCATCCCCAAGGCACCATCAACACCACGCTTTTATTTCCTTTACACTCACAATCACATAACATTACCATCACACGGGGAAATCATTAAACCCTCTCACCATTAGTACAATTCTGTCACTATCTCGTTTTCTCCCCCAGAGTTAGGTTGGTAATGTAAGATGCTCCGCCCCTCACACCAACTATTTCCAGAGGCCAAAAAGGAGGTTAATCGAGTTCTTATGAGTGTTCTTTTAGGTTCACGGTACAGAAGAAGGCTCAGACTACCACCAGGGTCATAAAAATATCCCTTGAAATGCCCTAAACTCCCACGAAAGACCAGTAAATTACCAACTATTTCCAGAAGCCAAAAAGGAGGTTAGTCGAGTTCTAATGAGCGTTCTTTTAGGTTCACGGTACAGAAGAAGGCTCAGACTACCACCAGGGTCATAAAAGTACCCCTGGAAATGCCTTAAACTCCCACGAAAGACTAGTAAATTACCAACTATTTCCAGAAGCCAAAAAGGAGGTTAATCGAGTTCTAATGAGTGTTCTCTTAGGTTCACGGTACAGAAGAAGGCTCAGACTACCACCAGGGTCATAAAAGTACCCCTGGAAATGCCTTAAACTCCCACGAAAGACCAGTAAATTACCAACTATTTCCAGAAGCCAAAAAGGAGGTTAATCAAGTTCTAATGAGCGTTCTTTTAGGTTCACCGTACAGAAGAAGGCTCAGACTACCACCAGGGTCATAAAAGTACCCCTGGAAATGCCTTAAACTCCCACGAAAGACCAGTAAATTACCAACTATTTCCAGAAGCCAAAAAGGAGGTTAGTCGAGTTCTAATGAGCGTTCTTTTAGGTTCACGGTACAGAAGAAGGCTCAGACTACCACCAGGGTCATAAAAGTACCCCTGGAAATGCCCTAAACTCCCACGAAAGACCAGTAAATTACCAACTATTTCCAGAAGCCAAAAAGGAGGTTATTCGAGTTCTAATGAGTGTTCCTTTAGGTTCACGGTACAGAAGAAGGCTCAGACTACCACCAGGGTCATAAAAATATCCCTTGAAATGCCCTAAACTCCCACGAAAGACCAGTAAATTACCAACTATTTCCAGAAGCCAAAAAGGAGGTTATTCGAGTTCTTATGAGTGTTCTTTTAGGTTCACCGTACAGAAGAAGGCTCAGACTACCACCAGGGTCATAAAAGTACCCCTGGAAATGCCTTAAACTCCCACGAAAGACCAGTAAATTACCAACTATTTCCAGAACCCAAAAAGGAGGTTAATCAAGTTCTAATAAGCGTTCTCTTAGGTTTACGGTACAGAAGAAGGCTCGGACCACCACCAGGGTCATAAAAGTACCCCTGGAAATGCCCTAAACTCCCACGAAAGACTAGTGAATTACGTGTTCTTGGGCGCAGAAATGTTTTAAAATGTGATCCTTACTCTCAACACCTTTCCCCTTGCGTTTTCTGTCCTTCTCTTTTTCATTTTATTTCTCCTACCATCACGTTATCATTTCTAGCGCTTATCTCTGTGGTCTTCCTCCCTCACCCCGTCTGCTGTTGTTTGTTCTTCCATTGTGTCCTTTGTGTCACCTCCCCTCCCTGATAAAAATAACACATTGCCTATATTTCCATTACAAACCATTGCCATTATTTTATTCCTCATTTTCCCTCCTGTCGTTTTCCGGGGCAACACTTTTATTACATTCATTTGCCAATCACATCTTTAACGAGGAAATTATGGCTCAGATTATTACGTTGGCCGAGGGAAAAAAATCGTTATTCTTATTTTTATCTCAGTCATGTCTATTTTTGTCTTGTCTCACCTGCGCGGGTAATACTTTTGTGCTCTATATATCTGGTGTCAGTATGTTGGCTATTTCTTATATTTGTGGTCACTGGCAAAAAAAGACATTATCCGTATTTGTGTTGGTTATTTTTTTTTTATGTATTTTTTTTTCTTTAGTTCACCTGCTTGTTCAACAGTTTTCTTCTATATATCTCTGTTGTCAATATATTAACTACCTCTTTTTTCATCTCTGGTAAAGAAAAACATTATCCGTATTTTTGTTACAATTTTTTTCTTCTTTATTTCTTCGTTTTCTTTATCGCACTTTCTCGTCTCTCGCCTCTGATCTATATTCCTGGTGCCAGTATGTTGACTTTTTCTTTTTCTTTTTCATCTCTGGTAAAAAAAAAAAAACATTATCCGTATTTTTGTTACAATTATTTCTTCTTTGTTTTTCTTTATCGCACTTTCTTGTCTCTCGCCTCTGATCTATATTCCTGGTGCCAGTATGTTGACTTTTTCTTTTTCTTTTTCATCTCTGGTAAAAAAACAAACATTATCCGTATTTTTGTTACAATTATTTCTTCTTTCTTTGTTTTTCTTTATCTCACTTTCCTGTCTCTCGCCTCTATTCTATATTCCTGGTGGCAGTGTATTAACTTTTTCTTTTTCTTTTTCATCTCTGGTAAAAAATTTAAAAAATTATCCTTATTTGTTACAATTATTTATTTTTTCTGTTTTTCTTTATCGCACTTTCCTGTCTCTCGCCTCTATTCTATATTCCTGGTGCCAGTATGTTGACTTTTTCTTTTTCTTTTTCTTTTTCTTTTTCATCTCTGGTAAAAAAAAAAAAACTATCCTTATTTGTTACAATTATTTATTTTTTCTGTTTTTTTCTGTCACTTTCTCGTCTCTCACACCTTTACGCTCATGTTCCAGGTGTCTATATATTAACTCCTTTTTAGTTTTCATTTCTGGTAAAAAAAAAATCTATCCGTATTTCTGTTGCAATTATTTCTTCTTTCCTTATTTTCTTCTCTATCTCACCTCTATCTCTATCTCACCTCTATCTCACACCTTTGGGCTCCGTTTCTGTTACCAATATATTAACTCCATATCTGCTTTTTGTTTGTGGCCTCAAGCAAAAAAAAAAAAGAATTATCCGTATTTCTATTACAATTATTTCTTCTTTCCTTATTTTCTTCTTCTTCATCTCACCTGTTCGTCTCACACCTTTGCACTATGATTCTATCGCCAACACATAAACACCCTTCCTTTTTTTTTCTTTTGGTCTCATCCTAAAAAGAGTATCTGTATTTCTGGTTCAATTATCGCCATTTTTTCTTCATCTCAGTCACTGGCCATTCCTCTTTTCTTCTTTTGGTTTCTTCCTAAAAAGAGTACCTGTATTTTTGGTTCTATTATGTCCAGTTCTTCCTCGTCTGAGTCACTGGTCATAAGAATAGTGCGTTTGTGTGTTGGGATTACTTGAACACTAATATATCTTCTATTTGTGGATGCTGGCAATGATATTTTTCGTATTTATATTACAGTATTTCCTCCTTTCTTAACCTCCCAATCACTGGCCACACCAATATATGTACACATCTGCCGCAGCCACACGCCTTAACACTGTCTATTCTCACTATTATTTTTGTGGTGGCGGCAATGAAAAATTATCCGTATTTGTGTCATAATTATTGCTATTTACTTTTCATCTTTCAACCGCTTTTCTCATCATTGCTGTATTTCTGTTGCGGTGTCATCATTGCCGAGGAAATTTTAACATATCACGCTGGCGGAGAGGAAGGACGTTACCGAAATATACATTGTCTTTCAGCTGTTTTCCTCATCATTATTCAGCCTCTCTGTTGCGGTCTGATCATTACCGAGGAAATTTTAACACTTCATCACGGTGGCGGAGAGGAAGGACGTTACCGAAATATATACATCTTACAAGTATTATCATTTCTTCATCTTTCTCTATCGCTTGCCTCGACAATCTATGCATATATCAGTTGCAATCACATGTATTTAACACCATTTATTTTCTCTATTGTGGCAGGAAAATGTAATATCGTTCCTGATACAATTACTCACTTCTCTTTTTCTTCTCCTCGCACGCCAAACAATTACATTCATATTTCTCTCCCAATCGTGGTATCATGGTGTATCTTCCCTTATCTCTTCGGTCTGGCAAAAAAAAAAAAAAAAAAGTTATCTAGGGGAAGGCGGGGCAAAACAAATTAATAACTTTTCCTTAAGGTTTCACGCCAGATTTTGCAGCAATTTTGTACTATATTCAGAGATAAGTTGGTGTTTTTGCAATTTTTATTCATCATTAAACAAATAAACTCTCTTTGGAAGAACCACTACATTTATATTTCTCCCCCAATCGTGGTATCATGGTACACCTTCCCTTATCTCTTCGGTCTGGCAAAAAGAATAAGTTGATCTATATTTCTATTGCAACTACTCCGGGTTTGTTGTATTTATTATCACTGACCACACCGCTAACTTTATATTTTTGCTACAGTCACATACATCATTAATATAGTATACGAGTTCCTGTCCAATCATTCTCTAGCAAAAAAAAAGTAGCTACATATTTCTACTACAGCTATTTCCAGTGTTATACTTATTTTCTGGCTACACCGCTGCCTATATATTTTTGCTACAGTCACATACATCATTACGAGTTCCTCTCCTATCATTCTTCAGCCCCCCCTAAAAAGAAGAGTACATATTTCTACTACAGCTATTTCCAGTGTTATACCTATTTTCTGGCTACATCGCTGCCTTTATATTTTTGCTACAGTCACATACATCATTACGAGTTCCTGTCCTATTATAATTCTCATTTCTATTTCTATTACAAGTACTGCCATTTATTTATTTATTGTCTCTGGCCAAACCAATTCATTTATATATTTTTTTTCCGTCCCTGTCACATTATTACGAGTACCTTCCCTTCTTCCTCGTTCCTTGACCAAAAACGTCCACATATCCACATTTCTATTACAGTTATTGACATTTTTTTTTATCTTCCCTTCCCGTCTCTGGCCACACCAATGCTTATATATATATTTCTCTTGCAATCACATTATTACCAACACCTTTCCTTCTTCAGCGTTCCTTGACCAAAAACATCCACATATCCACATTTCTATAACAGTCATCTCCATTTATTTATCTCCCTCCTCGTCTCTGGCAACACCAATTCTTATATATTTCTCTCTTGCAATCACATTATTACCAACACCTTTCCTTCTTCCTCGTTCCTTAATCCCACAAAAACATCCACATATCCATATTTCTATTACAATCATTTCCATTTATTTATTATCTCTCTCCTCGTCTCTGGCCACACCAATTCTTATATATTTCTCTCACAATCACATTATTACCAACACCTTTCCTTCCTCCTCGTTCCTTAACCCCACAAAAACATCCACATATCCATATTTCTATTACAATCATTAACATCTATTTATTATCTCTCTCCTCGTCTCTGGCCACAGCAATGCTTATATATTTATCTCACAATCACATTATTACCAACACCTTTCTTTCCTCCTCGTTCCTCTGACCCCAAAAACTTCCACATATCCACATTCTTATTACAGTCATTTCTATTTATTATCTCCCTCTCCCGCCTGTCACTTCACTGCCTGTATATTTCTCTCTCGCAATCACATAATTACCAATCTCTTATCTCGGGCTCGCTGGCGTAAGAACTTTGTCTCTACTCTTTTCTATCATGGTCGCCAATCTGCCATTTCTCCCTCCTCCTCCTCCTCCTCGCTGGCTCACCATTACCATTACGAACCATTATCTGCGCCATCGTCACCTCGGGTCTCTCTGTTCGGTCTGTTCCTCTCTACCTTTACCTGTGGCTCGTAATTAAGGGTGTCCAGGTGTGATATTGTTCTGGTCACCTGCTTGGCTTGCTTGGATTCTCGTATCTCAGTTGTCTTAACATTCTTTTTCTGTTCTATCTTGTTAGTGTCTAAGTTTATTTTATTAGGTTTGATTCGTTTGTTTCATTTCTTTGCTTATTTTTATTCCCCTTGTAGTCAACTTTATTTTTTTTTTATCTGTATATCTTTTCTACTCCTTCTTTTTCATATTCTTATTTCTTTGCTTTCTATTCTTTCATATTTTTCTCCTTTTTTGGGTTGTTTTTTCTATCTTTTTCCTGTTTAGTGTTTAGTGACCTACCTCCACCTGTCTTAGTGCAATTCTCATCTCTCCACATTCCCTCCATCACCTCTTTTACCTCCCTTCTCTCTCTCTCTCTCTCTCTCTCTCTCTCTCTCTCTCTCTCTCTCTCTCTCTCTCTCTCTCTCTCTCTCTCTCTCTCTCTCTCTCTCTCTCTCTCTGCATCACCTCTTTTACCTCTCTCCGTCTCTCCCTCCCTCCACACCTGCTATGTCATCTCGCAACCTCCTCCTCCTCCTCCTCCTCCTCCTCCTCCTCCTCCTCTTCACTTACCCCGCACACCTTTTGTCAGATTCTCACCTCCACTTACCTTTTACCCCTCCTCCCCTCCCCCTCCCCTCCCCCCTTCACCTGTCGCTAGTGTGTCGTGGAGGCGCGTGTCCTGTCCTCGTGTCCTCGTGTCCTCGCCTCTCGCCCTCTCCACCTCGCCCTTTATCGCCTCGACATCTGTTGGACAAAATATGTTTTTCTGTGGGCGGCGATGCGTCACGCGGTAATGGGCGCGCTGCGGCTTATCACACACATTAGCCTCGTAAATAAGGCGAAGACGGGCCTGGTGGTGATGGTGGTGGTGGCGAAGGCGAGGGCGAAGGTAACATGCAGGGTTGATCGCCGCCCCGACGCACAAGAATGGCGGTTAATGTCTCTTTATGAGTTTGTGTTAAATTGTCGTGATGGTGGTTGATGCAGGTTGGTTGGGCGTGTGGTGAGGAAGGCAGGCACAGGTGGGCTTAGAGTGTTCACCTGGCAGGGTTTTCTTCCTTACCTGTGTATGTGGGGTGGGGGGTAGAGGGAGGCTTGTGTGTATGTGTGTGTGTGTGTGTGTGTGTGTGTGTTGAGAGAGAGAGAGAGAGAGAGAGAGAGAGAGAGAGTTTTTGTAAGATGAGAGCAAGTTTAGAGAACATAATCTTGCCCGACAAATTTCACACCGAGCCTCGTGTGTTGCCCATAAGGGGAGTGTGTGTGTGTGTGTGTGTGTGTGTGTGTCCCAGCCAGCACCGTGCACACACCCACCATCCCCCTCCCCCCCCACACAAACCGCCACCCCGCACCACTAAGTCACCATCGCGCCCTAACTCACTTTTTTTCCCCGGTGAACAATTTTCCGCGCATCACCCTTACGATGTTTGGCGGCGGCCCGCGGCGGCACCTGATGCCCGGCCAGGCCCTCGCGAGGCTGGTTATCTCCGCCGCTGCCTCCGCCGCTGCTATCCCTGCTGCCATTGCTCCTGCTGTTTCTCGGCCGGCCTTGCTATGGTTGAGTGTAGCTTCTCTGGTCTCTCCCTCCATCGTTGTCTTGCTGCTTCGCCTTAATCTCCCTCCCTCCCTTCATTGCTAGACTTTTCCTTTTCCCTCCTCCTCTCTACTTCCTTCATTGCTTTCCTCCCTCTTACCGATGTTGTCTCCTCCCTTGCTTCTTTCTCCCGTCCCTTGCCTTTTTCCTTCCTCCCTTCATTGCTAGACTCTTCCTTTTCCCTTCACTTTATACTTCCTTCATTGCTTTTCTCCCTCTTCCCGATGTCGTCTCCTCCCTTGCTTCTTTCTCCCTTCCCTTGCCTTTTTCCTCCCTCCCTCCCTTCGTTATCTGTACTCCGCCCTTCGTTATCTTGCACTTCCTTCCCCTTCCGTCCTTCTTTCCATCCTTTCCTCCTTCCTTACCTTCATGCCACCACCACCAACAACACCTCTTTCCCTTATAATAGTCCTTCCTCTCTCCTTCCTTCCTTCCTTCCTTCCCTTCCTCCCACCAACGGCACCTCCATCCTTCCTTCCTTCCTTCCTTTCCTTCCTCCAACCAATATCACCTCTGTCGCATATAGTCCTCCTTCTCTCCTTCCTTCCTTCCTTCCTTCCTTTCTTTCTTCTTCCTTTCTTCCATCCTTCCTTCCTTTGTTGCCTGTGTCTTCCTTCTTTCCTCCATCCTTCCCTCCCTTCCTTCCTTCATTCATTCATTCAATCATTCATTCCTCTCTTCCTTTCTTCCCTTCCTTCCCTTCTACCACAAAGTCCACCTCTGTCCCATATAATCTTCCTTCTTCCCTTCTTTCCCTCCATCCATCCCTTCCCACCACCACCACCACCACCACACCTGTCCGCCGTGATCCGCGCCGCACCGTTCCGTCGGCGGGCCCCAATTCAATATTCAGCGGCGTGTTCTCATCCCGCGCGCCAGACCTCATTTCGCGGCCACAAAGGACGCTGCCATTACCACCCCGGCTGTGAAAACAAGAAATTGGATTTATTGGCGACATCCGGCCTGGAGGAGGAGGAGGAGGAGGAATAAAAAGCACAGGAAGAAATGGAAGAAGCAGCGAGAAAAGGAAAATTAAAGGGTACGAAAGGAGGATTAGGATGGAAGGAGGAAGAAGGAAGATTGGGAGGAGGAAGAGGAGGAGGAGGAGAGAGGTGAAGAGGAGGAGGAGGATAGGCAAGGAAAAGAGAAACAAGAAGAAAAGGAAGAAACAGAGAGAAGGAGGAGGAATATGAGATGGAAGAAGAGGAGCAAGACGAAGAAGGAAACAGGAAAAAAGAGAAGGAGGAAGAAGAAAAAGAAGAAGAGAAACAGGAAGGAAAAAAAACGAGCAGGGAGAAGGAGGAGGAATAAGACGAGGAGAAAGATTAGAATGAGTGGAGGAAGTGGAGGAGAAAGAGAAGAAGAAGAAGAAGGACGAATAGGATGAAGAGGAGGAGGAGGAGCAAGAAGAAGGAAACATGAAAAAAAAAGAGAAGGAGGAAGAAGAAAAAGAAGAAGAGAAACAGGAAGAAAAAGCGAGCAGGGATGAGGAGAAAGAAGAGAAAGAGGAGGAAGAGGAGAAGAATTTAGAGGAGGAGGAGGAGGAGGAGGCGTTGGAGGCAGTAACTCTCCCTCGCGCCCTCCGTAAACAGGAAACACCCCCGTCAGATTTGCGAGGTGTCTGCTGGGTCGTGTTCGCTGTAATAAGCTTCCCGCTGTTGCTGCTGCCGGCGAGGACCTGAAAAAACGGGGAAAACACGGAAACACGGAAAATCAGGCAACAGATAAAATATTAGATGAATTCATGGATAGTTGGCGGTTAAGTTCACAGGAGCTGCCTTGTATAGATCTACCGACCTCTTGCAGACTCCTTATGTTCTTATGTTTTTGTTATAAACCTTCAGCGTCGAGATGAGGCTGCCTGCTAGAGTGAGATGCGAGGAAACATGGAAGATCAGGCAGCAGAAAGACTTGGCTCATGAGGAAGATACCTGTGTTTGTGTGTTAGTGTGTGTGTGTGTGTGTGTGTGTTCGTTAGGTATTTCTTCTATGATTGTTTTTTTTAGGTGTTTGACGAATTGAAACATGTCTCCCTTGGGTTGTCTTCTCGCCAGGACTGGGAAGAGGAGGAGGAGGAGGAGGAGGAGGGATACGAAACTTCAAAAAGGAGGATGGAGGAGAAAGATTATGAGATGGAAAAGGAGGAGGAGGAGGAGGAGGAGGAGGGATACGAAACAGTTCAAAAAGGAGGATGGAGGAGAAAGATTATGAGATGGAAAAGAGGAGAAGGAAGAGGAAGAAGAAGAGGAGGAGGAGGAGGAGGAGGAGGAGGAGGAGGAGGAGGAGGATGTATGGTGATGAAACACTTGTTCTTCTCGGGTCTTATTTCCGGTTTGGGTTCCTGCTACTCGTCTTTTTATCCATCATCATCATCATCATCATCATTATCATTACCATTATTATTATTCATCTATTGTCAAGGTGAGGTGCAATTAGACAGGTGATCTTTGCGGTTATTAGGAAGAAGAATAAAAAAAAAGACAGTGATATTTGAAGAGAAAGGAGGTTGGAGGGGGAGGAAAAGAAGAGAGGAGGAAAAGAAAGCAGATGGAAGAAGAAGGCAAAATAAAAAAAATAAAAAGAAGAAGGAAAAAAAGTCTGGGAAGAAGAAAAGAAAGGGCAGTGATATTTGAAGAGAAAGGAGGTTTAAGGGGGAGGAAAAGAAGAGAGGAGGAAAAGACAGCAGATGGAAGAAGAAGGCAAAATAAAAAAAGAAAAAGAAGAAGGAAAAAAGTCTGGGAAGAAGAAAAAAAAGGGCAGTGATATTTGAAGAGAAAGGAGGTTGAAGGGGAAGGAAAAGAAGAGAGGAGGAAAAGAAAGGAGATGGAAGAAGAAGGCAAAATAAAAAAGAAAAGAAAAAAGGAGATTAGTCTGGGAACAAGAAAAAAAAGGGCAGTGATATTTGAAGAGAAAGGAGGTTGACGAAAGAGAAAAAGAAGAGAGGATGAAAAGAAAGCACATGGAAGAAGAGACAAAAGAAAAAAAAAAGGAGAAAAGTATGATGCTTGAACAGAGGATGAAAGGGATAACACGGATGAAGGGACAGGGGGAGTTTTTATGTCACATTTGTACCCTATTCAGCACCTGTTCCAAACCACCTGTGCACTTGTACCTGTGTGTCTGTCCCGCGTCAGATGTGTACCCTGTGCATGTGTGCGTATGTGAGTTCCAAGCCGTCTATGTGTGTTCCAACGTCACCTTTTTAGTCTGTGTGTCTTCTTATGTGTCTGTATCCTGTGTGTTCTAAGCTACCTTTTAACCTCGTGTGATCTTGCCACCTGTATACCCCGTGTGTGTGTGTGTGTGTGTTCCATTGTCACCTGTGTACCCGGGCGCACCTGTATAGCCTCACCCTTTCATTCCCACCCCCTCCTCCCGTAACGAGGTGTCCTGCTCCGCCACCCCCGCTGCTGCCGCTGTGTCCACGCCGTCAGGGCCATAACGAGGTGGCGTGTAATCGGCCTTAGAGGAAAATTGTCCCCTCAGGAAATTGCGTCGCAGGGGGATGGCAATCTTGGCGTTAAGGCGTGAGTTATGATTAGGTGCGGGGAGTGGGTGGGGGGGAGTGTATGCAGGAGGGGGGGAGGAGTTGTGACTATGTGTGTGTGTGTGTGTGTGTGTGTGTGAGGGAGAGAGAGAGAGAGAGAGAGAGAGAGAGAGAGAGAGAGAGAGTAGTGGTAGTAATAGTTGTTGTATATAGTGGTATTAGTAGTAGTGGTAGTAATGGTGGTAGTAGCTGTAGTAGTAGTAGTAGTTTTTTTTTTTTTACAGCAGAGGAGACAGTGAAAGGGCGTAAAAAAAAAAGAAAACAATAATGAAAAAAAAAAGCCCGCTACTTGCTGCTCCTGAATAGTAGTAGTAGTAGTAGTAGTAGTAGTAATAGTAGTAGTAGTAGTAGTAGTAGTAGTAGTAGTAGTAGTAGTAGTAGTAAGGATAGTAATAGCTCTTGTTATTTTCGTCATTCAAAAGTCGCAGTTCCTGTCATAAGTTTACAGAAGAGAAAAAAAAAAACAAGTGAACTGGAGATGATGGCAGTGCTGCTGGTGCTGCTGATGATGATGGTGGAGGCGATGAGATGGTTATTGTTGTTAGTAGCAGTGGTGGTGGTGGTGGCGGTGACAATAATGTTAGTAATACTTTTAATAATGACAGTGATGACGAAGGAACAGGCAAAAAAGTCCGTGAGGGGAGGACAAAGGAGAGTCACCGTTGATCATAACTTGTCAAGGAAGAGTTAATCGCCGGGGCAGAATCACAGACAGACAGACAGACAGAGGGTTTTGCCACTCCGAGGAAAATTAGGATGAAAGTGCTGATTGCTAGGGAGGATTGAGGAGGTCAGGGTAAGTCAGAGAATGGAGAAGGAATGGGAAGGGAATGGGGGAATGGGATGGAGAGGGGATAGGTGTCAGGTATGGGTAGGATATGGGGGTAGGAGAAGAGATCAGGGAATGGAGTAGGGATGGGAGGGGAATGGGAAGTGGGATTGGAGGGGGAGAGGTGTCAGGTATGGGTAGGATATGGGGGTAGGAGAAGAGATCAGGGAATGGAGTAGGGATGGGAGGGGAATGGGAAGTGGGATTGGAGGGGGAGAGGTGTCAGGTATGGGTAGGATATGGGGGTAGGATATAAGGAGGGAAAGATGTGAGAGAGAGAGAGAGAGAGAGAGAGAGAGAGAGAGAGAGAGAGAGAGAGAGAGAGAGCAGAGAGCAGAGAGACAGAAAGACATACACAGAGACAGATCAGAGAGAGAGAGAGAGAGAGAGAGAGAGAGAGAGAGAGAGACTAGGTAACAATCATGACTAGTGAAAAATGATTGCCAGAGGACGACAGGAAGGATTCAGGTAATGGCAAACACCTGAGGGGATACCTGTGTGTGTGTGTGTGTGTGTGTGTGTGTGTGTGTGTGTGTGTGTGTGTGTGTGTGTACGTAAGATGGATGGTTCCTGCTTGTCTCACGATCAGATGCTCAAATAAAATTACCTGCGACATGAGTTTAATGGCAGGTAAATGCAGGTAGAGAGAGAGAGAGAGAGAGAGAATATATATATGACAGGTGACACGGTGATCTCGCTTCCTCTCCTCCTCCTTTATCTCTCTCTCTCTCTCTCTTTACTTTTATTGCAAGACAATTATGATTTTACAACTCTTTCTACCACTAATAAAGGTCCTCTGTTCTTACACACAAATAAAGGAAGGAAAAAACAGGCAAAGATTGAGGTAGTATGTGAAGAGAAGGGAGGCTGTAAGCGAAGATAAAGATAGGAGAAGAAGGACAAGAAGAAGGGATAGGATGATAGTGAATAAGAAAAGAGAGAGAGAGGGAAGATAGGTACAGAGAAGGGAGGTTATAAATGGAAAATAAAGATGGGAGAAGAGGAATAGAAGAAGTGATTGGGTGATAGTAAAGAAGAAGAGGGGATGATGATAGTGTGATAGTGAATAAGAAGAGAGAGAGAGGGAATATAGGTAAAGAGAAGGGAAGTTAAAAGGGAAGATACAGATAGAAGAAGGGGAATAGAAGATGCAATTAGGTGATAGTAAATAAAAAGAAGATGGAAAGATAAGTAGCTGAAGAAGGTTAGATGAAAATAAGAAAGAAGAAAGGGCAAAGAAGGTGATGATTGAGGAGAAGGAAGATAAATAGGAAAGAGAAAATGAATATAGGAAAAGCAATAGATAGGAAGATAGGAAAGAAAATGGGACAGAGAAAGTGAATAGAAGAAGGGGTAAGGTGAGGGTAAATAAGAAAAAGAGGGGAGAGGGAATACAGGGAACGTTATCAGAGCGAAACGTTCCCACTGACTTATGAACGTTCTGTGGGACCCGACGCGACAACCAGGTGACAGACAAACACGACCCGGAAAAACGTACAGACAGACACACAAACATATCCACTTTCACTTTCACCCAAGCATAATACACTTTTTTTTTTTTAATCATCCTCTCCCTCTCCTCACCTGTCGATTCTCCTTTCTCTCATCTCTATCCCAGCTTCACCTGTTCTCCTTTCATCTTTTATCTCTTTTTTTATAATCATTACAGCATCCCTTCTTTATTTCTCCTTCCCCATCTTCATCTTCAGTTATCATCATACTATCCTTTCTCTTTTCTTCCTCTCCCATCTTCATCTTCTAATCATCGCACCATCCCTTCTTTATCCCTCCTTTCCCATTTTCATCTTCATCTTCTAATCATTACACCATCCCTTCTTTATCCCTCCTTTCCTTTCTTCATCTTCTCTTATCATCACACCATCCCTTCTTTATTCTTCCTCTCTGTCATCATCTTCTAATCATCACATTATCCTTTCTCTTTTCCTCCTCTCCATCTTCATCTTCTAATCATCACAGCATCCTTTCTTTATTCCTCCTCTCCCCATCTTCATCTTCTAATCATCACACCAGCC
The DNA here is from genome assembly GCF_024679095.1 of Eriocheir sinensis. Lineage (NCBI taxonomy): Eukaryota > Metazoa > Arthropoda > Malacostraca > Decapoda > Varunidae > Eriocheir > Eriocheir sinensis. The sequence continues at coordinate 6,936,653 of NC_066575.1, read as the reverse complement.
TTTCTCTTTATTCCTCCTCTCCATCTTCATCTTCTAATCATCACACCAGCCTTTCTCTTTATTCCTCCTCTCTATCTTCATCTTCTAATCATCACACCATTCCTTCTTTATTCCTCCTCCCCCATCTTCACTGCACCCCCCACAGCCTTTTTTTCTTTCTCCTAACCCATCTTCACCTGCTTCCTTCTTCTTTCTTTACTTCCCAAGCCTTCCACAATACCTACAATAAAGTAAGGAAAAGAAAGAGAAAAAAAAGAATGGTATTAAATGACAGCTTGTAATACCATCCGTTGAACTTTTAAGAGAATAGTCCTAAGCATTCTACTTTTTTTTACAGTAGAGGAGACTGCTATTACTATTACTTACAATGAATCCTTTAATAACTTCCATTTCTCCTCCCTCACAGGCCAGCAAAAGGTGTGACTAGGGGTCGGCGGAGACGTTGAGTCGGGGGTCACATGGGGACTGTCGCAAGTAAGCCGTCGGGGCCTTCCTTGTCTTGTCTCGGGGCGGGGCTGTTCGGGGAGGTCACGATAGGCTGAACCCCCACTGAGCTCTTAATGTGACCCTCCTCTCATCACCACCACCACCACCACCATTACACCTGCACCGCCCGTCAACCCACACACCTGCGAGAAAGGTAAATAACTCTTAACTTTACTGCGTTTTATGTGGGAGAGGTGGAAGTAGGGAAATGGTATCTTCTTTCCCACTCCTTAGCTCTCTCTCCTACTCCTTTCTTTATTCCTTTTCTTCCATTTTCATCATCCGTTTCAACTTTCCTTCTCTTCACTCACTGGAACATTTTATCTTTCTTCTGTTCTATCTGCATCTAACCTTCTCCTTTCAGCTGCATCCCTTTCAATCTGTACCAATTTATCATCAGCCATACTTCTCTCCTACTTCTTTTTATGAGGAGTTATCTAAGGCACTAAAGGACGGATAGGTATGATTTGTAATTGGTATTTTTATCTTTCTTCTCTTCTATCTGCATTTCACCTTCTCCATTCAGCTGCATCCCTTTCAATCTTTACCTATTTATCATCAGCCATACTTCTCTCCTACTTCTTTGTATGAAGAGTTAAGTAAGGTACGGATAGGTATCATTTGTAATAGGCATTTTTATCTTTCTTCTGCTCAATCTGCATCTAACCTTCTCCTTCCACCTGCTTCCCTTTCAATCTCTACCTTATCATCATCCATACTTCTCTCCTACTTCTTTATATGAGGAGTTAAGTAAGGCACGGATAGGTATCATGTGTAACAGGTAGTTAGTGTGTTGTTATGTGTGGCTGCCCAGGTATGGTTCGGATTTTTTATTTATTTATTCATTTATATTTTAACTGCAAGGGAGGCAGCTCAAGGACACTAAAACAAAGTACCAACAAAAACTCCAACCAAGCGCTGCTCCAACAAAAGAAAAACGGAACAAGAGGCCAAAAGAGAGGTCAATTTCGGAACTTTTGGACTGAATAAGCTGTTTGTGAGAGTCTGCTGATTTTGCACCGGCACTGTTGGGGATGGTTGTGCTGGGGTGAGGGAAGAGGGGGGAAGTTTTATTCTCCTTCCATCGCTCATTAACTGTTGTGCTGCGTGGAGTGAGGCAAAATGAGTGGAGTTTTACATCAATTCCATCGCAATAACATTTTCCTTCCTCTCTCTCCACAAAAGAAGAAAAGGAAAGAAAGAAAGAAAGAAAGCAGACAAAGTAATGGAGAAAAAAACTATAGTAAAAGAATAGAAAGAAAAAGAGAGAGAGAGAGAAAAAGGGAGATAGAAAGTAAGTAAGGAAGGGAGAGAAAGTGGCAAGTGAAGACATTAACAAGAGGCGATAAAAAGGCGATAAGAGGCGAGGAGGAGAACACGCGAGGGAGATAAAGAGGAGGAAGTGCAGGGAAGGATAAGAGGTAATGGCGGGGCGAGGAGGAGGAGGAGGAGGAGGAGGAGGAAGCGTGCACCTCGAAACAGGATGAGAACTAGAATGAGTGAGCGAAGGAGGAGGAGGAGGAGGAGGAGGAGGAGGAGGAGAGGAGGAGGAGGAGAAGAACAGTTTATGAAGACGTAAGAGGGGAGAAAAGAAAGAATTATGAGTTTGCAGAAGGAAGAGGAGGAGGAGGAGGAGGAGGAGGAAGATAAAGGTGAGAGAGTAAATTTAGTGTATGAGAAGAGAGAGAGAGAGAGAGAGAGAGAGAGAGAGAGAGAGAGAGAGAGAGAGAGAGAGAGAGAGAGAGAGAGAGAGAGAGAGAGAGAGAGAGAGAGAGAGAGAGAGAGAGAGAGAGAGAGAGAGAGAGAGAGAGAGAGAGAGAGAGAAAACACACACACACACACACACACACACACACACACACACACACACACACACATTAGCTCATCATTGGCGGAAACTCAGGTAATTTGCCGGAGCGAGATGGAAAACGAAGTTGGCGTCAGGTAACTCCGGAAACCACAGGTACGATTTCTCAGGTGCTTGGGCCCAGGGACGCTCATTAGGCCTCACAGGTGCTCGGGTGTGACGTCTGGGTACACGGTTTGAGCCACTTCCAAAAGGTAAAAAAATCGAGCTGGAAAGATTTCTACACTTTGGTTGTCCTGAAATTGACCTCTTTTTCGGCCACCTCTTTGGATTCTTTTTGGGAGCAGCGAGTAGCGGGCTTTTTTTTTCATTATTGTTTACTTTTTTTGTGCCCTTGAGCTGTCTCCTTTGTTGTAAAAAAAAGGAAAGGAGGAGAGAAAGCAGGAAGAAGGCAGAATATATAAAAGAAGGAAAGTAGAGTGAAAGGGAAGTAAATAAGGTGATAAAATGGGGTAAGAGAATGGGAACAATTAAAAGAATACAAAGGGAGTGAAGGAAATGAGATAAAAAAAGAGAAAAGGGAGTGAAGGGAATGGTTAGGAAGATGAAATGAGAATGGGAGAATAAATGAAAGAAGAAAAGGTAGGGAGAAAAAAATGGGAAGGAAAATGAAAAGGAGGGAAAGGAGAAAAGAGAAGAAATAAATGAAGAAAAGAAGGAGATGAAGAAGACAGGGAAAAAGAAAGGTAGAGAAAACAAATTAAGTGTAGATAAGAAGAACGGAAAGAAAGAAGAAAGATAGGAAACAAGAAGGTGAAAGATAGATGAGAGGAGGAAAAGAGAAGAGCTAAAAGAAGAAAAGGGAATGAAGGAAACGCTTAGAGAGAAAAAAAGAAGAAAGTGTGAGAAAAGAGAAAGGGAGATAGATACATTTTTATAGTTTTGTTCATGAAGGGAGAAAGAAAACTTATCGACGAAAAAAGAGGGTTAAAAAGGGGAAAAAAAGAGAAATAAGAAGACTAGGGAAGTGAGGGGAAAAGAGAAATGGTGAGAAAATTGACAAATATCTTTAATCTTTGTTCATGAAAGGAGAAAGAAAACTTGTGGACGAAAAAAAGGGGGGTTAAAAAAGGGAAAGAAAAAAGAGAAACAAGAAGACAAGAGAAGTGAAGGGAAAAGAGAAATGTTGAGAAAATTGACAAATATCTTTAATCTTTGTTCATGAAGGGAGAAAGAGCACATATAGAAGAAAATGGGGGAGTTAAAACAGGGTGAGATAGAGAGGGGAAGACACTGAGAAAAAGGGCGTAAAGAATATGGTATTGGAAAGGAAAGAAGGAAGCGTGAGAATAGAGAAAGGGAGCCAGGGGTGGGTTTCATCAAAGTTCCAAATAGAGGAAAATATATATAAACTTTTAGCCGAATATATGTTTCTATTTTTCCTCTCCCGTCAGAGTAGGCTAACAACTAAAAATCGCTCTACGTTCCTCATTTACGTTCCTTAGAAAGGTTGCCATATGTTACCTCTAAGAAACTTATCCCAACAAATGACACTCCAAATTTTTTTTAATCATTTTTTACTGATGACGCGAAACGCGTCATCGGTTAACGAGTACAATGACACCGAGTTCAAGAAGACTGTTGTTCGTCACTGACTTGGTGCGACACGTGATTGGCAACAGGACTGAGAGGAGCTGCGGTCACAGCGGAGCTGAAAGTGGCGTTGACGCAGCGCAGATGACGAATCATCACCCAGACCGTGGATGCTCTCGTGACACAAGAGAATATGAGGCGGTTCATAGAATGAAGGCGGAGTTTGCTGAAATTGCTGGTTTTCCTGGTGTGGTGTGTGTTTGATGGCACCCACGTAAAAATAGTGGCCCCCCCATGAGCAAAATGTTTGTTTACACCGTGGTGCCGTTGAAGATGCAGACGGAAAAAATACGTATTTCAACTAAATATCAATTGTTTATATTTATAATTCCATAATTATATATAAGAAGACGCGGAAGATTGGCAACGCTGGTTACTCCTAAGACCGAAACCACCCCAGACACATATCTATACTTTTGTACATGAAGGGAGAAATAAAACAGGGAAGAGAAGGAAGGGGAGTTGACCGGGGGAGAATACTTTGTTCATGAGGTAAGGGAAGCGTGGGACCTCTCTTGAGCTTGAGTATGGAGAGGAAGAAAATGTTATGCAAGGAGGAGGAGGAGGAGGAGGAGGAGGAGGAGGAGGAGGAGGAGGAGGAAATAACTACAAAACCACAAACCATGACTCATTTCGTTTAACAACAACAACAACAACAACTACTACTACTACTACTACTACTACTACTACTACTACTACAACCTCCCACCACCACCACTAATAACAATAACAATAATAATGATAATAATTCGTCAAGCTTTACAATTCATCGCTTCTCCAATTATATATAAAACCTGTAATATCTCTCTTGTATAATGATTAGTCGCAGGTATTCTCAGGTATGTGTGGGAAGCAAAGGTGAGTCAATTTGCCTCACCTGCCCAATCTGATACGAGTCTTTTTAACCATTGTAACCTTGTAGACACCTGCGCGGAATTCGTTAATTAAGGTGTAGTACAGGTGTGTTAGTAAATTAGGAGTAAAGAAGAAGAATGGAGGAAAGAAAAGAATGAAAAGGAGGGAAAGGAGAAAAAGAGAAGAAGCAAAAGAAAGGAAGAAAAAGAAGAAAAGAGAGACGAAAGGAGAAAAATAAGAAATGGGAAAAGAAAAAAAAAGAAGAAAAAGAAGGAAAGGAATGGAGGAAGAGAAGTAGAAGGAAAAAGGAAGAAATAGGAGAGGAAAACAAGAAAAATAAGAAAAGAAGATAAAGAAAAGAAAGGAGAAAAGAAAAATAATGAATAGGAGAGGAAAAGAAGATAAGGAAGAAAAAGGAAAAAGAAAGAGAAGAAAAATAATAAATAGGAGAGGAAAACAAGAAAAAGAAGAAAACCAGGAAAAGACGAAAAAAAGGAGAAAAGGGAAGAAAATAAGAAAATAAAGGAGAAAGAGAAGGGGAAGAAGAATGAAAAAGAAAAAAAGAGAAGAGGAAGAAACAAAGAGAAATGAAAGCAAGATATATAATGAAATGAAAACCAAAGGAGAAGAAAAGAAAAGAAAAAAAAAAACAGCGAAGAAAACACATTACATTATTTTTTTTCTTTTTTTTTTTTTTTTACAAATAACTCGCGCATACCTTTTGAGTGGAGTAATTACTGAAGGGTTTTAAGTCCACTAATTAATCCACTTGTTGAGGGATTCGCGTTCTGAAGACTCTAATGCTCTTCAAGATATATCGAGTTTTTTTTTTCTTTTCTTTTTCCTTTTTTTTCTGTCAGGTAATAAAATTCGACTCTCCTAATGGGTATACCTGTGACCCGCAGGTTTTTCTTTTGTTTAATCAGGTACTGTGTGTGTGTGTGTGTGTGTGTGTGTGTGTGTGTGTGTGTGTGTGTGTGTGTGTGTGTGTGTGTGTGTGTGACGAAGTACATAGAAAAACGACTTATAATTAACTGGAAAAGAAAGAAAAAAAGAATATAACAAGAAAATGAAGAGAACAAAAATGAAGAGGGGAAGGAGAGAGAGAGAGAGAGAGAGAGAGAGAGAGAGAGAGAGAGAGAGAGAGAGAGAGATCAAAGTGAGAGGGGGAGAGTAAGCTTATGTAAACAATAAAGAAAATAAAAAAGTTAATAAAAGAAGTCAAGAGGAGGGAGGAAAAGGGGGAGGACCGGAAATAAAGATGAGATTGTGAGAGTAAGTTTATGAGAACGATGAAGAAAATAATTGAAGAAAAAAGAGAAAAAGGAAAAAAGAGGAAAAAAGGGAGGAGTAGAAAGAAGACAAAAGAAGAAGATGATGATGATGATAAAAAAGAAGACGAAGACGATGACGAAGAAGAGGAAGAAGAGGAAGACGAAGAGAGACGAAGAATAAAGAGGAGGAAGAAATAAAAGAGGAAAGAAAAAAAGAAAAGAAGAAGAAAAAGCAAAGGGAAATAGTAGCGAGAGAGGATGACAATAAACACAAAAGAACAACAACAACAACAAAAACGAGAGAGGAGAAGAGAAGAGAAGAGAAGAGAAGAGAAGAGAAGAAAAGACATTACAAGACAGTACAAACGCATTATCCTCACTTCATCAACTTAATACCTTGCACCAACACTCAAATTCTCTCTCTCTCTCTCTCTCTCTCTCTCTCTCTCTCTCTCTCTCTCTCTCTCTCTCTCTCTCTCTCTCTCTCTCTCTCTCTCTTCTCCCTCCCTCCTGCGTGCTCACTAGCGAAGCAAATCAAATAAAAATCAGTAAAATGCGTTGAAAATGAAGAAGTGAAATTAGTAGACGAAGTGAAATCCGCTTTGAACCAATAACCTTAAATTTTATAACCTCCGATTAACTCTCTCTCTCTCTCTCTCTCTCTCTCTCTCTCTCTTAAAAGACTAGTAGGGTCAGGCAAAGCGTAGAAGAAAAGAAAATATTAGCCTGTACTGTAAAACGAAAAAAATTCTTTCAGTTACACAACAACAACAAGGCGATCAAAAAGTATTGGTAAAACAAACAGCGACGGTAGTGACTGACAACTGACAGCCACGCAATTGCAACACATAAACAATTACTTTTAATCGTTTTTTCCTCTAAATTTCTTCTCTCGCACCAACACCAGTATGAAGTCCTTAAGCTCTCCATTCACTAAAACAACGAAGAGCGAAATACTTCCTCCCTCACACGTATTCAATATGTCCTTGCGACAAGGCATCGTCCTTTCAGATTGAAAAAAAAAACGACGACACCGATTTCGAAAGGAGAAAACAAAAAAGTTTATTACAGCCCCCCATTAGTACTTGTTTAGTTGTAGTGTAGAGGGCAAGGGCATAATTAGAGACAAAATTAGAGATTACCTTGAAAGCCACTCATTGATCTCACAACACATTCCTTCCGAAAAAGACGGTCAAGTAAACCAATGGATCGCGAATTGGTTGAGAACAGACAACAAAGAGTAGTGATTGACGGATTTAACTCAGAGTGGGCGCCTGTGTCTAGTGGCGTCCCTCAGGGCTCGTCCCTGCTCAAGTAAACCAATGGATCGCGAATTTGGGAGCAACAGAGACAAAAGAGGAGGATTGACGGATTTCATTCCAGAGTGCTGCCTGTCACTAGTGGCGTCCTCAGGGCTCAGGTCCTGGTTTCCACAAAGATTGGTAACTCGTTTCTCACTGACGAAGACAAAAAAAAGCCAAGAGGATTTTGCACAAAAATTTCTCGGATGGATGGATGATGGATGCCCCCTTAACAGACAAGTGCCAGTCCAAGTTGGGAACGAGGAATAAAGTTCGAAAATAAAAATGCGCGGCGTTAAACATGCAGCAAATAAAGCGACAGAATGTTGGCTTCATTAAAAAAACATGTAATACTCCGCTCTACAACAGTTTAGTCAGACCTTGGATATATATGGCACAGTTTTTCCCCCCCACCCATGCAAGGATATTTACAAATTAAGAGGTGTTCAGCGGGCAACGAAATGAAATGATCCTGCGCAACAACGCAACAAGAAAAAGAAGGCTTTCTATCTTGTTCTCTGTGTTCTCTTGAGAAACGTCGGGAAAGAAAATCGAAAATATGTAATAAAATACTCAATGGTTTCACGAGACAGATCAACAACAGACTGCGCACGAGGAACATGCGTAAACTCAGATGTGAGACAGTAAATTTCAGATTGCACCAAATTTTTTTTCTTCACCAACGTTGTAATGGAATAAGCTTCCCACCATCAGTGGTCCAGGTAACACGATTGGATTGACTCAAAAAAAATAAAAACCGTCACTCTTCAACTTAATATCAACTAGAGAGAAATGCAACGTTTTACGTTTTGTGATTAATGTAAATCACTTAGGTTTAGGACAGACCACAAGTCTGGACCACATCTGGGGTCTGTGGTCTGTGTGGTCTAATCTCTGTAAATCTCTCTCTCTCTCTCTCTCTCTCTCTCTCTCTCTCTCTCTCTCTCTCTCTCTCTCTCTCTCTCTCTCTCTCTCTCTCTCTCTCTCTCTCTCTCTCTCTCTCTCTCTCTCTCTCTCTCTCTCACTCACACAAACACATGATTAGTATACAATGACTTGCTTCAATCCACTTCCTACATGCTATCAACAAGGGAAAGGAAGACATGGGTATTACCTGACTTTTTATTATGTATACCTGTAAGTGATTGGAGATGATCGTTCTTATTGAGGGGACGGGAGGAAGAGGAGAGGGAGAGAAGGAGAGCGAGAGGGTGAGATAAGAAGGAAAACGAAAAGAAACAAGAAGAGTAGGAAAAGAAAGGAAATGAAGAGAAGGGAAAAGGGAGAGATTAAAAGAGTGCATGTGTGAGTTTTTGTGTATTCTTTTTGCAATTTTTTTTTTTACGGTAAACGAAGCAGCTCAAGGACTAAAAACAAAAACAGAAGAAAACAAAAAAAAGGTTCGTTAAACAAGTGACTGAATCTTTTGTTTTGCTTTGTTTAGATATTCTTTGACGGAACAGCAAGAAAATGAAGATAGATGATTAAACGTGTGATTTTCTTGCTTCTGTTATTCTCTTCTCAGCCGCCAGTCATGTAGGTTATTTAAATTGCTTTGTGGAAACTGAAAATGAGAGAAGGAAAAAACTCGTCAAATTTTATAGCATTTACTTTTTGCCCAGCACACACACACACACACACACACACACACACACACACACACACACACACACACACACACACACACACCCTTCCTCTCCCTACCCTCATACCCCTTCCCCCGCCCACAACATATCAATCCACAGACAACCAGACACATCGATAGAGACAAACAGACAGGACAGACAGACAGCCAGACAGGTAAACGGACAGAGACACACACGCAAGAAGACAGAACAAGCCAACACACACACACACACACACACACACACACACACACACACACACACACACACACACACACACACACACAGACAAAGGCAATTAAGTCCTTCCCCCGCCGCCACTGGGTTATCGAGCGTGGAAACTTTCTTGCGGAGGTGTGTTGATGGAGCTCGTAAGGACCGGTTTGCGGGGTCAGGCGGACGGAAGCGCGCCTCTTAATTTCTTAGGATGAGGTTGGCCGAGTGTCTGATAGCGTCGAGTTTGGTTCAGTTATCCCTGCGAGCGCTGCGTTTTTTTTCTTTTTTTGTCTTTTCTCTCTCTCCTGTTTTACATATATTATTCTGTTCTTATTACCTTTGACTGCTTGGGTATTAATTATAAAGACAAAATTAGTGTAGTTTTCCACGTTACTTATAAAATTTTAGTTAGTTATCCCTGAGAGCGCTGTGTTTTTTATTGTTTTTTTTCTTTTTCTCTTACATCTACACTTATTACTTTTTTTTATAGAAAAGGAGACAGTTCAAGGGCGTGAAAAAAAAAGAAAACAGTAATGAAAAACAGAAAGCCCGCTACTTACTGCTCCTGAATAGAGTACAGAGTGGCCAAAAAGAGAGGTCAATTTCAGGAGGAGAGGTGTCCTGATACCTTGTTTATATTTCCCTTCTGACTTCTTTTGTATTATTAACAAAGACAATTAGTTTTATTCCGCGTTACTGATAAGATTTTGGTTAGTTATCCCTGCGAGCGCTGCGTATATTTTTTTTTTGTCTCTTCTCTCTTTCTCCCGTTTTACATTTATTATTCTGTTCATTATTACCTTTGCCTGCTTGGGTATTAATTATAAAGACAGAATTAGTGTAGGTTACCACGTTACTGATACAATTTTGGTTAGTTATCCTTATGAGGGCTGCGTTTTTCTTTCTTATTACTTCTTATTGTGTTCAGATTTCCTTAGATTCTTTGTTTATTATTGTGTATTATTAGAAGAAACTGAATATGATATCTTTTTCCTGATACAGTTCTTATTAGTTGTCCTGATGAGCATTCCGTTTTCTATTAATCTTTTATTTTATCTTTTATACTTATCACGATGTTCATATTCCCTTCGACTCCTTGTATATTATTAGCAGAAACTTAAATTAATATCTTTTTCCACGTTACTGATAATATCTAGTTTAGTTACCCTTGTGAGCGCTCCGTTTTTTACTGATATTTTTTTCTCTTTTCTAATATAAATTGCTATGTTATTATTACCTTTGATTCCTTGTGTATTATTAGCAGAGGCATAATTAGCATATTTTTCCATGTTACTGATGATATCTAGTTTAGTTACCCTTGTGAGCGCTCCATTTTTTACTGATATTTTTTTCTCTTTTATAATATAAATTGCTATGTTATTATTACCTTTGATTCCTTGTGTATTATTAGCAGAAGCATAATTAACATATTTTTCCATGTTACTGATGATATCTTGTTCAGTTACCCTTGTGAGCGCTCCGTTTTCTAATTCATCGTTTTTTCTATTCTAATATTAATTGCCATATTATTATTTCCTTTGACTCCCTGTGTATTATTAGTTGATACATAAATTAATATCTTTTTCCACGTTACTGATAATATCTAGTTCAGTTACCCTTGTGAGCGCTCCGTTTTTTAGTCCATTTTTTCTCTGGTTATATTTATCACCATGTTAATATCCCCTCTGACTCCACGTGTGTATTATTAGCAGAGACAGAAAGAGTTAAGTTCAGATATCTATTCTTCTTTTTCTGGGTTCCACATATTATCTTGTTTATATTCTTATTAGTCGCTGTCTAGTATTAGCACGGACATCATCATAATTTCTCCCCGCCACTAATCTTCGTCGGGCTTCAACATTTGAACGCGCAGGTAACAATTGCCATCCAGGTGTGGGCGGCCGAAAAAAAAGGGCACTCGCGAGGAACTTGTAGTTGTGGTAATAACCGTGCGGAGAGCAAGTGTGTGTGTGTGTGTGTGTGTGTGTGTGTGTGTGTGTGTGTGACGAGACGTGTTCGATTTGGGCCGATGTTCAATGTTGATACTGCTGATACTGTTACTTCTTCTACTACTACTACTACTACTACTACTACTACTACTACTACTACTACTACTACTACTACTACTGCTACTACTACTACTACTACTACTACTACTACTACTGCTACTTCTACTGCTTCTTTTGCTGCTGCTTAATCCACTACGACTTTTTATACAAACGACCTCCATTTGTTACTTATGTTGCAAAATTCTTACTACAGCTACTACTAATAATAATTCTAATACTAATACCTTCTTTTTATCATACAAACGACCGTCATCAGTTAGTTTTGCTGTTAAAATTTGCCTTATATCAACTACTACTACTACTACTACTACTACTACTACTACTACTACTACTACTACTACTTCAACACCAACAAGTTTACTACCACCACCACCACCATCACCAACCAAGCACCACCAAAGACCACCACCACATTACCATATCCCCCAACACAAGAACAGTTACTCACCACTCTCTCAACCACCACCATCACCCTCTCACTCCCTTACCCTTCCCAAGAAACACAGCAGACCATCAAGACGCCTCTCCACCCGAAACTAACCTCTCTTTAGGCCACGCATCTATACTCTCTTCTATAGGGGCAGGGATTAGCGGACTTTATATACCTCATTTTACTTTTGCCCTTGAGCTGCTTCTTTCACTGTAAAAAATACCAGGCGGCGTAGTGACCATCCCGTAAGCCAGCCAGAAGGGGTATCACTGCAGCCGCCTATCCGGACCGACTTGCCCGCGCTAAAACACAGGCTTTCTCTCCTCTTCGTCCAATGCTGAGATCTTTATCGGGGAGTTGATGCCGCTTGGGGAGATGTAGCACTGATAGCGGGGATTGGCGGGAAAATGTTAATGTTCTTGTTTTTTAGAAATTTGCTTCGCTCTCTGCTCTTTCTCCACCTGTGAATAGCTTGCAGACTCCTTACGTTCTTATGTTCTTATGTTCAGTAGCGTCGATATTCAGTAATCCTTTGGTACCTATAATTCGATTTTATTTTTTTATTTTTTAAAGATTTGTTGTTATTCTTATTTCCATTTTTTATATTAGCAGTAGCGTCGATATTCAGTAATTCTTTGGTACCTATAAATCGATTTTTTATATATATATATATATATATATATATATATATATATATATATATATATATATATATATATATATATATATATATATATATATATATATATATATTTTTAAAGATTTGTTGTTATTCTTAATTCAGTTTTTGTTTTGTTTGTTTTTTCTCCACATTCGAATAGAAACAAATTATTGATCTCCACTAATTCTCCGTTGTATTTCGATTGATTTTAAGTTTATTTTATTGATTTGTTTATATATCTACATTTTTTTTCTTCCCACGTGCGAATTGTATCAGTATCGACAGCCACTTTTTTTTTGTTTTTGGTTATAATTTGATTAGTTTTATTTTCCTTCACATGCGAGGGTGTCTAAAAAGAGGTATACCATTAGTGTCAGAAACAGCCTTAATATCCACTAATTCTTCGTTACATCCAAGCATTAGTGAGTCCCATGATCCCTCAGAACATGTTATTAACGGTCCATTCTTCTCACCTGCGATATTCTTGATTCTTCACTATATTTCAATTCATTATTTTCAGATGCTATTATTATTGTTAAAAGCACCACTGATAGCCACTAATTCTTCGTTGTAGTCAATCATTAGTGAGTCCCATGATCCCTCAGAACATGTTATTTAAGGTTCATTCTTCTCAATCATTAGTGAGTCCCATGATCCCTCAGAACATGTTATTTAAGGTTCATTCTTCCCCACCTGCGAGAATGTATAGAGAAGGTGTGTCATTATTATTGTCAGAAATAGCGTTAATATCCACTAATTTTTCGTTATATTCAATCATTAGTGAGTCTTATGATCCCCTCAGAACAAGTTATTTACTGTTTATTCTTCCCACCTGCGAGAATGTATAGAGGTGTGTCATTATTATTGTTAAAAGCACCATTGATATCCACTAATTCTTCGTTATATCCAAGCATTAGTGAGTCCCATGATCCCTCAGAACATGTTATTTAAGGTTCATTCATCCCACCTGCGAATGTTTATAAAGGTGTGTCATTATTATCGTCAGAGCAGCGTTGATATCCACTAAAGTTTCGTTATATTCCTCTCTTTCGGCCACCTCTTTGGATTCTTTTTGGGAGCAGCGAGTAGCAGGCTTTTTTATTTTTATTGTTTACTTTTTTGTGCCCTTGAGCTGTCTCCTTTGTTGTAAAAAAAAATATTCAGTCATTCTTAAGCCAGAGATTTCCTAATGATATATTCAGGTGCATATTCCTTGCATGTTTTTTTTAGAAGAGTCTCTCGCCTTGTTGAGTGGATTACTGTTGTCAGGAGTTTCAACATACTGTCGTTTTGTTATCCTAGATCTTCGCTACAACAACGACGATAATAACAACTGCTACTACTATTACGATCACAACAGCAATAATAACAAAAACAACAACAACTACTATTACTATGACAACAACGACTGCAACAACAAAACTACCACTATTACTATTACAAGAAGAACTTTATCAACAACAACTATTACTATTACAACAAGTTACAACTACTATTAACATACTATACTATCTATCAACATGCTATGCTATACTATCAACAACTACTATTACTATGACAACAACGACTACAACAACAAAACCACCACTATTACTATTACAAGAAGAAGAACTTTATCAGCAACAACTATTACTATTACAACAAGTTACAACTACTATTAACATACTATACTATCTATCAACATGCTATGCTATACTATCAACAACTACTATTACAGCAAGTTACGATAATAAAAAAATAATAACAATAACCAAAACTACATTAACGACAACAGCAATATAACAGTGATACAATCTAACTCGACCAACCACATAATTAACAGCGCCGTCAATAACACCAACAAAATTATGACAATCAAAACTCTAATAATCACAACAGCAGTACGATGGCGATCAGACCTAACACGAACACAGCTTTGACACCACCCTCAGGAGCAACAAGGCAATCGAGTCGTGCCGTACACACACTCGAAGGGGAAAGGGAGGTTGACGATCTAATCTCAACTTCCGTCACAGGTGGAAAGGTTGGAGAGATTGCAGGAAGCGGGAAGATGAAGGAGAGCAAAGGAGGAGGAGATATGGAAGAGACGAGAAATTGGGAAGCGCTGAAAGAAAGGAGGGAAGAGGTATAGTGGAGGAGAGGAGATGGAGGAAGAAAAAGAGAAGGGAGGCAGGAAGCGGATAACATGAAGGAGAGAACGGGAGGAAGAGATATGGAAGAGACGAGAAATTGGGAAGCGCTGAAAGAAAGGAGGGAAGAGGTGTAGTGGAGGAGAGGAGATGGAGGAAAGAAAAAGAAGAGAAGGGAGGCAAGAAGCGGATAAGTTGAAGGAGAGAACGGGAGAAGGAGGTATGGAAGAGACGAGAAATAGAGAAACACTGAAAGAAAGGAGTGAAGAAGTATAATGGAGGAAAGAACAGGAGATAGAGGAAAGGAAAGAGAAAGGAGGGAGGCAAAGCAGGGAGTAAGGGAAAAGCCGAAGAAGGGAACAGGGAGGAAAGTATAGAAGCACTGAAGGAAAGGAGGAAGGAGATGAAGAAAGAAGAGGAGATAGAGGAAAGGGAAGAGAAAGGAGGGAGGCAAGGCTGGGAGTAAGGGAAAAGTCGAAGAAGAGAAAAGGAAGGAAAGTAGAGAAGCACTGAAGGAAAGGAGGAAGGAGGTGAAGAAAGAAGAGGAGATAAGGGAAGCGAGACTGATTCTAACCCTCACTGTTCTATCTCTCTTTTAGTTTTGGTTATGTAAGGTTATATAATGTTTGATCATGTTATGCTATGTTAGGTCAAGTCAGGTTAGGTTAAGTTAGATTAGGGCTTGTTCCTCTCCTTTATCCATTACATTCTGGGAAATCTAACCCTCACTGTTGTTTCTCTTTTTTAATTTTGGTTATGTAAGGTTATATAATGCTCGGTTTTGTTATGCTACGTTAGGTCAGGTTAGGTTAGGTTAAGTTAGATTAGGGCTTGTTCCTCTCCTTTATCCATTACATTCTGGGAAGTCTAACCCTCACTGTTGTTTCTCTTTTTTAATTTTGGTTATGTAAGGTTATATAATGTTTGATCATGTTATGCTATGTTAGGTCAAGTCAGGTTAGGTTAGGTTAAGTTAGATTAGGGCTTGTTCCTCTCCCTTATCCATTACATTCTGGGAAGTCTAACCCTCACTGTTGTTTCTCTTTTTTAATTTTGGTTATGTAAGGTTATATAATGCTCGGTTTTGTTATGCTATGTTAGGTCGTCAGGTTAGGCTAGGTTAGGTTAGGTTAGGTTAGCTTAGGTTAGGTTAGATTAGGTTTAGGGTTCATTCCTCTCCCTTATCCATTACATTCTGGGAAGTCTAACCGTCGCTGTTGTTTCTCTCTTTTAGTTTTGGTTATGTAAGGTTATAAGTGGTTATGTTATGCTACGTTAGGTCGTCAGGTTAGGTTAGGTTAGGTTAGCTTAGGTTAGGTAAGATTAGGTTCGGTTAGGTTAGATTAGGTTAGGTTAGGTTAGGTTAGGTTAGGTTAGGTTAGATTAGGTTTGGTTAGGTTAGATTAGGTTAGGTTCGGTTAGGATAGATTAGGTTAGGTTAGGTTAGGTTAGGTTAGCTTAGGTTAGGTTAGATTAGGTTAGGTTAGGTTAGGTTAGATTAGGTTTGGTTAGGTTAGGTTAGGTTAGGTTAGGTTAGATTAGGTTTGGTTAGGTTAGGTTAGGTTAGGTTAGGTTAGGTTAAGTTACGTTATATTAGGGCTTGTTCCTCTCCCTTATCCATTACATTCTGGCACGTCAGACGATACTTACTGAGTCTGAGAGGCGCTGAACGAACCCTGCATTACGCGCCGCTGTTTTTTCTCCCTCTCTCGCTGCCTCGCTCCTGCAGTTTGATCCGATCGTGTAATGGAGGAGAAGTGTGAGTCGCTCGTCAACGCAGGTGCCAATTATTGGAGCCCCTCGCACTGCCCCGCACCCTGGCAGCTGTTTGGGTGACGGACGGCGCCTGGGAGGAGGAAAAGAAGGAATAAAAAGAGGTAGAAAACGACGAAGAGAAAAGACTAAGGAAAAAAGGTTGTTTGTGACGGACGGCGCCTGGGAGGAGGAACAAAAGGAATAAAAAGAGGTAGAAAACGACGAAGAGAAAAGACTTAAGGAAAAAAAGGTTGTTTGTGACGGACGGCGCCTGGGAAGAGGAACAAAGAAATAAAAAAGGTAGAAAACGACGAAGAGAAAAGACTAGGGAAAAAAGGTTGCTTGTGACGGACGGCGGCCTGGAGATGAATAAAGAAGGAGGAAAATACTAAGAAAAGACCGAGATAAAGTGTTAGAGAAAAGATTGTGGCAGACGGCAACCTGAAAAAGATTTAAAAAGGAAAAAAAAATACTTAAAGAAAAAAGATTAGAACATAAGAAGAAAAATGTTGTTTGAAGCGAACTTCTGGATGGAGACGAAGAAGGAAAAAAGAATGGAAAAAAAAGACTGAGGAAAAAAGAAAAACTAGGAAAAGATATGAAAACGAGCCAGGAAAAGAGAGAAATAAAAGAAACATGAGAAGGATAAGAGAAGACTAAGGAGAGAGAGCGAGAGAGAGAGAGAGAGAGAGAGAGAGAGAGAGAGAGAGAGAGAGAGAGAGAGAGAGAGAGAGAGAGAGAGAGAGAGAAGGGAAACTAAGATAAAGGAAGAAGGTTTGGTAACAGAAAATGAAAATAAGTAGATAAAAAAAAATAAAAAAGGAAGAGAAGAATAAAGACGTATAAAAGGAACAAGAGCGAAAGAGAGGCGAAGAAGAAAGAGGAAGAGGAGGCAATGAGGAAGAAGAGGAATAGCGAGGAAGAAAGAGGAGGAAGAAATGGAGTTTGGAAGCGGCGGTGACGACGAAGGAGGAGGAGGAGGAAGAGGAAAAGGAGAAGAGAAAGAGGAGGAAGGGAAGCTGGAGAAGGGAGAGAAGAGGAGGAGGAGGATGTAGAAGGAAGATGAAGCGAGAGATATACAAAAAAGAAACAGGAGGCAGACAGCGACGAAGGAGGAAGAAGAAGAAGAAAAAGAAGAAAAGGAAGAAGAAGAAGAAAAAGAATATGTATAAGAAGAAAAGAGTAAACACAAAGTAGAAAAAAGTAGAAGACGAAGAAGAATAAGAAGAATAAGAATAAGAATAAGAAGAAGAAGAAAAAGGAGCCACAAAACAGGTTGGATGCTGCAAAAACGACGAAGAACAAAAGAAAAACCAAAGACGAGGAAGAAGAAGAAGAAGAAGAAGAAGGGGATGAAGAGGAAGAGGAGGAGGGGCCCAAGGCAGCAGGCACGTATAGCAGTTAACAATCCCCTCCCCCCCACAATCCCCACCCCCCCACAATCCCCTCCCCCCCCCACCCCGCCATCACCACCCCCGGGCATGTCTTAGGTTACGGCCGGGCCCCTCACACCCTTGCCTAATGACACGGCTCGGGAAATACAGTGGCGAAAATCACTATCTCCAGCGATAATCCCCAAGCTGAGGCAGCACTCAACCCCTTCCTGCTCCTCCTCACACCTCGCCTTGTTAGGACGCGCTCGTAATGAAATGCAGGGGCGGGGCGGGGAAGGAGGGGCGACTGGGGTGGGGTTGGGGGGAAGAGGCGACTTGACTAGGCACATAGGAGAGGGAGGGGAGGGTAAGGGGCAGGTATGAGGGAGAGGGTGAAGACAGGGAGGGGTTGAAGGGGGAGGGTTGGATTTTTTTTAGGGTGTATAAAATGAGAAGAGGATTTTGGTGGTGGTGGTGACGGTGATGGTTTGTATTTATTTACTCTCCTCCTCCTCCTCTTCTTCCTCCTCCTCCTTCTCCTCTTGCTCCTCTTCTCCCATTCTTCTTTACTTTGTTTCTCTTTTACTTTATTTTCTTGGGTGTTTTGTCTTTTTTTATCTTCCTCTTCCTCCTTTTCCTTCTTTATTTTCTCGTATTCTGTTCCTCCTCCTCCTCCTCCTCCTCCTCTTCTTCTTCTCTTCTCCCTTCTATTCTTTCCTTTGTTTATTTTTTGCTTTCTTTTCTTGGGTGTTCTTTTGTCTCTCTTCCTCCTCATCCTCTTTTTCCTTCTTTATTTCCTTGTATTCTATTCCTCCTCTATATCCCTTGATCTCTCTCGTATATATTGTTCTTCTTTTCTCTGTTTTGTTCTTGTTTTTATTTTTGTTCTTCCTCTTCTTCTTGTGAACTTGTTCATCCTCTTCTCTCCTCTTTCTCACCTCCTTCACTCCCTTCATCTTCTTGTATACTTTTCCACCACCACCATCACCACCAGCAGCTCCTCCTCCTCCTCCTCTGCAGCCCCAATCACCTCCAATCACCAGTAATCACGTGTACCTAATCCTCCCTCCATCATCGACAATAACAGCGTAGCGCCTCAGTGCCGTAAAAATCTAATCTGCAAACTTGTACACCTTCGAATTTAAGCAAATCAGCCGACACGCCGCGTCCCGACTTGTATTAATTTGCTTGATTCGCTGCCTCTATGATTTGGCCGGCGCGACCCTGTCATTGGCCCCGATAATAGCAAAAGCGCCGTCAATGTGATTACACGTTCGCGGCGAGCCCCGACTCCAGCGCCCGATACCGAGGAGGAGGAGGAGGCGGAGAAGCAGACGAGAACCTGTACGGGAAGGGCAATTGGCGGAGGCTGCGGGGAGGAAGAGAGTGGGGAGATAAAAGAGAAGAGATGGAGAGAGGTAGAGAAGAGAAGATGGAGAGAAGGAGGGGAGATGAAGAGGACTGGAGATAGAGAGAGGATTGGAGATTGAGAGAGAGGACTGGAGAGGGAGAATAGGAGAAAGAGAAAACGGGAGAGAAAAGAGGAAGAGGAGAAAGAGAAAAAGGGAGAGAAAGAAGATGAAATTATTGGGTGATGATAGGAGTTTAGGATAGTGAGATAGATGCAGCCTCTCTCTATCCCTCCTTCCTCCCTCTCCTCTTCCTTCTCCTCCTCCTCCTCTCTTAGCCACTGAAGGTAGATGAAGGTTGGGAAGAAGAGAGAAAGAAGAAGTGAGGAAGTGTTTGAAGGATGTGGCCTCTCTCTCTCTCTATCCTTCTTTATCTCCTTCTCTCCTTCCATACTTCGCGTCCACCCTTCCTCCTCCTCCTCCTCCTTCTTCGGTAGGTCTTGAAGGAGAGAAAGATGATGGAAGTAGTGGGGAAGGGTGGGATGTATGCAGCCTCTCCCAGCCTCCCTGTCTTCTCCCTCTTCATCTCCTCCTCCTCCTCCTCCTCCTTCTCCTTCTTCGGTAGATCTTGAAGGAGGGAAAGAAGGAGAGGGAAGAAGTGGGATGGATGCAGCCTCTCTCAGCCTCCCTCTCTTCATCTTCCCTTCCTCCTCCTCCTCCTCCTCCTCCTCGGTAGATCTTGTTGCTTCACCTCGCCGCGGGCTCGCTTATCGCCTCGCTATCGCCCACGCTATCTCGCCTTCTGGAATGCCCTTTATCGCCTCGCATCGCTGCCTGCCGCCTGCGAGACACCTGGGAGCGGCCACCGGGGAGTGTTTGGACCCGTAAGTAAATAGTGGAGTTACTGTATTGCCACCGGGGACGAAGGAAGAAGAAGAGGAGGAGGAGAAGGACAAGAAGAAAAGAAGAGGATGAATAAGAGTAGCAGAAAAAGAAGAAGATGAAGTAGTTGTATTAGAAGAAAAAGACGAGGAAGAAGAAGAAGAAGAAGAAGAACGAGAAGACGAGGATGAAGAAGAAGAAGAAGAAGAGGAAGTAGAAGAAGAAGAAAAAGAAGAAGAAGAAGAACAAGACGAAGAAGACGAGGAAGAAGATTAAGCTACCGGGGGACTTATGCAACCACGGGGACTTATTGCAGCCACTGGGAGACGTGAACCACTGGGGGACTTTTTCATCTCCCTGTGCCTCTATCTCACCGGTACGGCCACAAGCACACACCCAACCCTATTGTAGCCACTGGGGCGCGTGAACCACTGGGGGACTTTTGCATCTCTCTGTGCCTGTCTCTATCTCGCCGCCACAGACACACACCCAACCCGACCTAGTTAAGAAAAGGGACAAAGAAGAATGCCCCATAACATTGCGGATCGAAGCGAGGGACAAAAAACAAAAGACACATGAGACGCAGACCGCAAAAAAGATTGTCCCATAATGTTAAAGACCGATGAGGGGGTGTGAAGGCAGCCATTACCCTGTCCCTGCGAGGCTGAGGCGGAGGAGGAGGAGGAGGAGGGAAGGGAGAGAAGAGAGAGGAGGAGGAGGGGGAGGAGGAGGGAAGAAGGATGGAAGGAGGGAAAGAAGAGGAGGAGGAGGAGGAGGAAGGTCTTAGCCATGCCCTGAAGACTTGATAGGGAGAGGACGCGAGCTGGATGACATGAAGGAGAGGTTTCGAAGGGGTGGACACGAAGGAAGGGATCGAGAACAATAGCCGTCAGCCAACGACCACTCATTTGTCCGTCATGTGGAGGAGTAGGAGGAGGTGGAGGAGGAAGAGGAAGATGATGATAATGATGGTGATGATGATGATGATGATTAGGAAGAGGAAATGTAAGAGGAATTGGATAAGGAGGAGGAGGAGAAGGTGGAGAAGAAGAAGAAGATGAAGAAGAAGAAGAAGAAGAAGAAGAAAGAAAGAAAAAAAAGATGAAGTAGAAGAAAAAGAAGAAGAAAAGGAGAGGAAGAAAAAGGAGAAGAAGAAAAAGAACAACAACAACAACAACAACAACAACAACAACAACAACAACAACAACAAGAGCAAGTAGATTAAGAAGAAGCAGAAGGGGAAGAAAAAAGAACAGGAGAAATAAAAACAACAACAAGTAGAAAAGAAAAGAAGAAAAAGAAAAAGAAGAAGAGAAGGAGGAGGAGGTGGTCTCTCCCCCCCCCGCCCTCCTTCCCCTTCCCGTGGGTGTGAAGTAACATGTCCGTGAACACCATAACGTGATGACCGCGGCGATGACCCAAGTACTCGTTGTGGGTGTCAGTGTGTGTGGTGGTGATGACTGACCCTCCACCATCAATACCGCCACCACCACCACCACTACCTTCAACACCACTATCATCACCACAACTACCACCACCACCACCACCACCTCTACCTTCAACACCACTATCATCACCACCACTACCTTCAACACCACTATCATCACCACAACTACCACCACCACCACCACCTTTACCTTCAACACCACTATCATCACCACCACCACCTTCAACACCACTATCACCACCACTATCATCACCACACCACCAAGAGGTAAAGAGGAAAAAGAAATTATGGAAAGAAAGAGGTGAAGGAAGGAAAAAGGAAGGAAAAAAAAAAGGAAGGAAAAAAATAGAGGAGGAAGAAATGAAGGAAGGAAAAGGAAGGAAGGAAAAGAAAGAAAAGGAAGAAAAATGATTGAAGAAAGAAATGAAGGAAGGGAAAAGAATAAGAAAGAATGGAAGGAAGTAATAAGAAAAGAAAGAGATGAAGAGAAGAAAAAATGAAAGAAGCAAGAGAGAGAGAGAGTCAAAGGTCAAGGATACGGAGATAAGCACTGAGGTGAGGATCCGAGAGTTAGTGCGCGCCTTTTATCTCTCTTTAATCCTTCCTTTACACTTTATTATGTCTCTTGATTTTGTTTACTTATTTATTTGTTTGTTTATGTGTTTGTTGTGTGTAAGTCTGCGTCCTGACCTTATTAACACACACACACACACACACACACACACACACACACACACATTTACACTTATCCTCAGCTTGTCAGTTCCTTGGCAGTCCCATAAGTTTGTGTGTGTGTGTGTGTGTGTGTGTGTGTGTGTGTGTGTGTGTGTGTGTGTGTGTGTGTGGAGATAAGACGTTCGAGGTGTCGCCATAATAATTAATCATAAACATCCATTTTCTCTCTCTCTCTCTCTCTCTCTCTCTCTCTCTCTCTCTCTCTCTCTCTCTCTCTCTCTCTCTCTCTCTCTCTCTCTCTCTCTCTTTTCTTCCCTCCTTACTTCCCTTCCTTCACTATCTCCATCCTTGTTCCCTCCCTTCTCCCTTTATTTATCTCCCTAATACCTCCGTCTCTTCCTCTTCTCCACCTTATTTTCCTCCGCTTTTCTTTTCCCTCCATCGTTCTCTCTCCCTCTCTTATATTCTTCCTCCTTCTCTTATATTATTCCCTCTCTTTCCTACATGTTCCTCCACCCTCTTTTCAGCCTCTCCTCTTTTTCTCTTTCCCTCCCTCCCTCCCTCCCTCCCTCCCCCCCCTCCGGCCAACACAGGTACGCCACAACACACCTGCCACACCTGCCTACTAACGACACCTTCATTACCTGGGAAAAAGGTGAACCAAAAAGGAAAAAAAAAGGAAATATTAACGAAGATGAGCGAGGAGGTAAGGAGTGGAGGGACTTTTTCTCTTCCTCCTTCTCCTCTTCCTCCTTCTCCTTCTCCTCTCCTTCTTCTCTTTCTCATCTTCCTCCTTCTCCTTCTCCTCTCCTTCTTCTCTTTCTCATCTTCCTTCTTCTTTGACATAATTCTCTGCTATTAAACTGCGTCATAGGAACGTCTTGATCAACACACACTCATACTCTCTCTCTCTCTCTCTCTCTCTCTCTCCCTCCCTCCTTCACCGCCGCCGTCAGCAGGGACAAAGGGGCTGACAGGCTTGGGTTCCCTCCTTGCCGCTGCCCTCCACGTCCGAGCGGCGATCACGGCCTCCTAATTATGATATCACCTGGGCCCCGCTGGACAGGTGAGTGATGGCCCCACTTACTCCCCTCCCCCGAACACACCGCTTTTTCAGATATTTCTTCGGCCGTCTTCGCCTCCTCTGTCTCCTCTTCTTCCTGGACCTCTGTTTATGTCTACTCCTCCTCTCCTTCCTTTCTTCCTCTTTTTCTTCCTCCCTTTCCCGTTCTGGTATTCCTTCTCTTGTTCTTACTCTCTATGGTTTTCTCTCTCTTCTGTTTCTCCTTCGCCATGTTTGTCTATTACTCCTCCTCTCCTGTTTCCCTCTCCTCTTTCCTCTTTTTTTTTCTTTGTTCCGAATCTTTTACTCTTCTCTCCCTCCATCCCTGCTTCTCCTTTGTCTCCTCCTTTTATTCTCCCTTCTCTTCTGCTTCTCTTTCCTCCTCTTCCCTCCTCTCCCTCCCCCTTCGTCAGGCCACTCCACCGTCCAGGGTCCAGCAGCCGTCGCGTCGGGGCGGGCGCGGCGCCACGCCCGCCGCCGCGCCGCCCGTCGCCGTGGCCGCGGCCGCCTGACGGGAGATACACAAATGCACTTTCTGTGTAGGGCGACGTGTCCCCGGGCCGGCCTGTCGTCGCCGTATCATTATTAATGTAGTTTTCATTATAATTAGCTGATAATATGTAACTTTATAGCCTTGGCTCGGCGCGGCGCTGCTAAGGTCGAGTCGGGCGCAGCGCCGCGTGGCCGCCGCGTCCCTCGGTGCCTCCGCGCCCCGTGATATATCGTGGCTGTCAATTAATTGTCATTAGGGTTTTTAGGTGGAAATGTCAGCTCGGCTTAAAAGCCCGGCCAGCCCTGACGCCCAACCTTTTAGCGGGCGGTGTTGTGGCGCCTTCATTAGCCGCCCGCCGCCCCCCCATGCTTTCACGGCCCCGCCCGCCCGGCATACTGATCACCCGCCCGCGATAGGGAGGACGGGCGGCGGCGGCGGTGATGGTGCAGGAGGAGACGGAGAGGGAGACGGTGGAGGAGGAGGAAGAAAAGGAGGTGAAGGAAGAGGAGGACAAACTGGAGATAGGAGAAGAGAAAATAAGACGAAGAGTAGGAGAAGGAGGAGGTGAAGGAGGAGGAGAAGGAGAGGGAAGAGAAGGAGGAAGAGGAAGAGGAAGAGGAAGAGGAGGAATAGTCACTAAAAGGGCGAGAGTGTAAGGAGGAAGGCCATCTTACCCTCCACTTGCCTCCTCCTCCTCCTCCTCCTCCTCCTCCTCGTCCTCCTCCTCCATATCTTCTTCATTACGTCTTCCTCTTGCTTTTTAGAATTTGTCTCGACACACACACACACACACACACACACACACACACACACACACACACACACACACACCTGCCACCCTCGACAACACCTGTCCTCTGATCCACCTGGGTTTACCTGATTGGACAAGTGATTAGCGTGCTGTTGCCCCGTGATTGGCTGATGGTTGTTTTAATTAGGCTGAGGCTGAGGCGCACTGTGGCGGGGCGGGGCGGGGCGGAATCAGCGCATAAATTGACATATTATTAGTCGAGACGGCGTTGGGTTACCCCGAGAAGCGAAGTGAGAGGTGACGTCGGGCGGGGAATGTGGCGAAAAAAGGGAAAAGTGTGACCAGAATGATGTTATTAGATCACCTGAGACATGGTATGGTAGGGAATCATCATCATCATTTCATCGACGCCTGCCCCGAGGAGCTCCCACCAGGGGATGGCCACGGCAGAAGAGCTTCCAACTTTCTCTATCCAGACACTCCCTCCTTGCCTGCTCAAAGTTTCTCAAAGATCTTTCCCCCCTTTCCCTAACGTACAGGAGAGGAGGAATAATAGATAGAGAAGACGAAGGAGAAACAAAGGAAAAGGGAGTGAAAACCAAGAGAGTAGGAACAGGAGAAGGAATACCAGAACGGGAAAGAGAGGAAGAAAGAGAGGAAGGAAGGAAGGGAGGAAGGAAGAAGGAGTAGAGTAGTGGCAGGGAATATAGAGAAAAATTATCGAAAAGGAGTAATCTTTGATCCCTTGAAAAAAATGTTATATACCGTTGTAGGGAATAATGTGAATGAAAAAGAGGATCAGAATTTTTGAAAACATGTTCCGGTTGAGAAAATACTTAATTAAAAAGAACATGAAAATGGATCACTTAAAATCATACCATCGTAGGGAAATAAAGTAAATTAAAAACACGTTAGATTGCATGATAATTTGTTATGATTAAGAATGAAGAGAATAATAAACAAAGTAATATTGAAGCACATCAAAATATACCATCGTAGAGAATAAAGTGAATTGAAAAATAAGAATATATATTGAAAACTTGCCGTGGTAAGAAAGAAGTATAATTATAAAAATGTCACATAAGATAATATTAAAAAATGCCGTCGTGTAGTATAAAAAGTATATTTGATAGCAATGTGATGCGACCGGCTCTTGATGGAATAGCCAATAGTGAATATATCATTACAAAATAAGCAAAAAACATCATGATCTCACGTCAGTCGAAAACAACCTTGGAACTGAATATCAGTAGTTGGTTTAATGGCAACATGATTTGCAAGACTGAAGATGAAACAAGAAACAGTAGACGAAAGAGAAAATGCAACACCAAATTGTTGAAGAGAGGAAAGTTAATATTTAAGTTATTCCCAAGGCATCAAAGCCACGAGGCGCGGCGTGACGCGTGAAGGCCAATCTAATATTGAAATGAAAATTACGAAGACCCGCGGCGGAACGAAAAGGTAAATATGATAGAAAACGCAACAAATATGAATATTAGTGTTCATTTATACTCGTTAGGAGTAAATTATTAATGTTATGCAAATAAAATGCGGAGAAAAGTTTATAAATATCAAGAAATATTTGAGGTGGAAAGAGAGACGGAATATTTAAGAAAGCTTACTGATTGAAAAAATAAAAAAGTGTGATTATATGAGATGAAGAGGAAGTAGCGGACCAGGGGACCAAGAAGACATTTAGGGACTGTGTGCAGGGAGTCACGAGGCCGGCCATGTTCCGAGCCCTGCCTTGTGACTGTGTCCACTAGAAAGTACAGGGTCCTCAAGACTACTCAAGTACACACGGTCTGAGAGCTTATCTGGGACAGTCTGAGTTTAGTCTAATATAGTTATTCTACAAGCGTGCTCTGGTGTGAACACTGCAGCCTTCAACCCTCAGAGCAGCTCTCAGCTCTACGAACCAGTTTCAGCGCCTGGGAGCTGCTCTTGAAAGTAGAGGCGTGTCTCTGGACGCGGAACAAAGCATTCAACGAGTCTTGA
Source organism: Eriocheir sinensis (assembly GCF_024679095.1). Taxonomy (NCBI): domain Eukaryota; kingdom Metazoa; phylum Arthropoda; class Malacostraca; order Decapoda; family Varunidae; genus Eriocheir; species Eriocheir sinensis. The sequence continues at coordinate 6,910,361 of NC_066575.1, read as the reverse complement.
AAGAATACATAAATACATAATTGCATAAATTGAGGATTGATATATTATATGTAATACTATTTTGAGTGTGTGATTATTAGACAATGGGGAGAGTGACTGAACCCTAAGGGGATATGACAGGACTGCCTGAACCATAACAGGAACCCCGAAGAGAAAGAGAAAATGTAAATGAAGATGTGAACGAAATGTGAAGACAGGAGACAGAGAGGAGACCCGCGCCGTCACAACAACTCCCCGACAGACAGAAGCTGCTGGACAGTGAAGCTCAACGAAATATGAAGGAACGTTAATTAACAAAGTTTGCGAGAATAATGCGACGCCGCTGACAAATCATGCTCTTGCTTTAATTTACATTTGCGAAAGTTAATAAAATGACGATGCAATTAAATAGATATGAGAGGAATGCGAGAAGCGTATAACAAAAAAAAAAAGCAAGGAACGATAAAAATGAACCCAGCCCAGTGAACCGAACTAATTAAATAAGCGAAACCTGTTCAAAACGCGTCATAAAACAGAGCCTCGAAAATGTCATCAACTGGAGGAGCGAAAAGAAAAAAAGAATAAAAAAAAAAAAAAATTGCGAAGACTACTTTACTCTCTCTCTCTCTCTCTCTCTCTGCGTCTCTTCATTTCTCCGTCTCTTTCTCTTTTCTTACTCTATCTCTTTCTCTCCATCCTTATCTTCTCTCCTTTTCTTTCCTCCCTTTGCCTTTCGTCCTTTTCTCTCCCTCTATCTCTCTTCCTCTCTTCCTTACTCTCCCTCTCTCCCCCCCTAACCCTTTATCTTCCTCTCTTCCCGTTCCTTTTCCTTCTTCCCTTCCTTTCCTTGCCATCCTCTTTCCACTTCTCCCTCCCCACCTCCTCCCTTCCTCCCTCATCCCATTCCACCCTTTCTCCCTCCCAACTTCTCCATTTCCTTACCTTCTGCTTCTCTTTCTTCTTCCCTTCTTTCTTTCCTCTCCCTGCTTCCCTCCTTCTCCTCTTCACTTTCTTTCCCTTCCGTTCTTCCCTCCATCCCCTCTTCACTTCCTCTCTTCCTTCCTCCTCTCTTCCCTTCCTTTCCTCTCCCTGCTGCCGTCGTTCCCCTCCTCCTCCTCCTTCTCCTCCTCTTCCTCCCTCGCACTTTACCTTTCATCCCCTCCCTTTCCCTCACCCTCCCTCCCTCCCTCCCTTCCATAAGCTCAGCAGTCGACGCATAACAACAACATGACGAGTAATTTTCCCTCAAAACGTAATCGCTAAAGAATGGACGGGGGGGGTGGGGGGTGGGGGGGGTGAGAGGGATACGGGACGGGGCGGAGCGGGGGGCTTGCGGGTCCTCTTAAATCCAGTTCTCATCGCCCCGGAGTCTCCAATCGGCGGAGCATTAAGGCGCCAGATCACATTAGCCCCGATGAAACACCTCCGCCCCACCCCGCCCCACCCCGCCCCTGTTACCGACCCTCCTCCTCCAGTCCCCCCTTCGAACCCCCCCCCCCCTTGACCGACCTCCTGATCCTGACCCCTCGCCCCCTCCCCCCTCCCCTCCCCCGCAGTGATGGTTTTAACAAGGCTGCAAACAAGACGATTACAGACTGCTGCTCTCCTTTTTTTTTTTTTTTTTTTTTTCTCTCCCTCCTTTTTTTCTTCCTCCTCCTCCTCCTCCTCCTCCTCCTCCTCCTCTTCCATGTTCGTCCATCCCCCTTCTTTCCTTCTTTTCCTTTATTTTTTCCTTTATTTTCCTCCTCTTACTTTCTCTTTTCCTATTCTTTTTGTTCATCTTCTTTTTTGCCCTCCTCCTCCTCCTCCTCCTCCTCCTTCTTACCCTTTCCTCTCCTCCTTTCACCTTCTTTTACCTCCGTTCATTGTGTTTTTCCTTCTGTGTTTTCCTTCTTTTTCTCCTTTTCTTTTTCTTGCTTTCTCTTCCCCTTCTTGTTTATCATCTTCATCATTGTCCTCCTCCTCCTCCTCCTCCTCCTCCTGGTTCCTCCTCTTCCATCCTTTCAATTTTCCTATTTTCCTTGATTTATTCTATTTTCCTTCTTTCTGTTCCCTTATTTTCTTTTTTATTTCCTCTTCCTTTCTCTTCTTTGTGTTTATCATCTTTATTATTGTCCTCCTCTTCCTCCTTCTCCTCCTCCTGTTTCCTCCTTCCCTTTCCTCCTTCCACCTTTCCTTTTCCTCCGTCCACTGTTTTCTCTTCTGTTTTCCCTCTCATTTTCATCTTATTTTCCTTTTCCTTTTCTTCTTCTCTTCCTCCTCTTCTTATTTTCCTTTTCCTTTTCTTCTTCTCCTCTTCCTCCTCTTCTTATTTTCCTTTTACTTCTCTTCCTCCTTCTTCTCTTCATCTTCTTTGTGTTTATCGTCTTTATCATCACCACCACCCCCATCATCATCATCAGCAGTCATTACTAGTCCAATTAAACACAAAGGCCTTTCCCAGCGTACTCCACCATTCTCTGATATACACTTCACCCTTCGTCCTGGAAATTCCCGGGCTGCCATTTTGTTACTTTAGTTGTCTGTCTCTTACTACTACTACTACTACTACTACTACTACTACTAACTATTAATACTACTACGCGTGATGTGACCTTCCCAAGTACATCTCTTATTCTTAATCTTATTCGCCACTAGAGTCTCTTCACACAAGGCTGTTCCCTAAGCCACGACTCTCGCTTCCCGTCTCCCCACGTAGGCACAAAAATTGGTGTTCCACGCACGAGTATAACGGATTGTTTTGGGCAATTGTGCAGCGGTCAGGGGAAGCGGTCACATTGTACACATATTAGAAAATTTTGTGTGTGTTTTTTTTTCAGTATTTTTTTCCCTTTGGCAATGTTCACATCATACTCACTACATTCCCACGTGGTCCTTTCGCATCGGTGCAACGAAAATCCAAGACACATATTTTACGTGTATCAAAATTTTAACACACAATACTTGACAACTGCTCACTCTTATACACTACACAATAATAACGGATATTTTCATACACTTTTGGAATTGTACAAATGAAAATTCAACTCCCGTATTTTACTTATATCAAAATTTCGCAGAATAGCACATTTTTTGCTTCGGCCAACCGTTCAAATTTCACTTGGTACAAATGTTTTCTACAAATTACTTTAAACGTAAAACGAAAACTCGGCTCACATCTGTTAGCGCAGATCTGAAATTTAGCACAATGTTTAGTATACCACATTTTTTATTCCTTTGACAAATGTTCAAATCCGAGGTAGTATTAAAGATTCATATAAAGATTCGTATAAACACTTTTGAACAGCGAAAACTCAACTCGCATCTTTTTACGTATATCAGAATTTTCATATAATCTTCAATCTCACATTTTTTTTCCTTTTTAAACTCTTCAGATCTCATCCAGTATAGATAATTCGTATAAACACTTTTGAACAGCGAAAACTCAACTCGCATCTTTTACGTATATCAGTATTTTTATATAATCTTCAATCTCACATATTTTCCTTTATAAACTCTTCAGATCTCATCCAGTGTAAACAATTCGTATAAACACTTTTGAACAGCGAAAACTCAACTCGCATCTTTTACGTATATCAGAATTTTCATATAATCTTCAATCTCACATATTTTCCTTTATAAACTCTTCAGATCTCATTCAGTATAAACAATTCGTATAAACACTTCTGAACGGCTCAACGCAAACTCCTATATTTTTTTTACACATATCAAAGCTATTAACACAATCTGCAATCTCACACTTATTCCTATGTTCAAATTTTATTCATCATCATTCGTATAAACACTTTTGAAATCAGAACAACGAAAACTCAATTCCTGTATATTTTTTTTTTATATTTATCAGAACTTAAACACAATCTTCAATCTTACACTCTTCATGTGCTCAAATTTCAGTCATCGTGATTCGCTTAAACACTTTTGAAATCAGTACGACAAAAAATCAACTCACAACATTTTACACATATCAGAACCTTAACACAATTTGCAATCTCACACTTATTCATATGTTTAAATTTTATTCAGTATGACTCGTATAAACACGTTTGAAATCAATACAGCAAAAACTCAACTCAACTTTTAAGTATAGCAGAATTTCCACACAGTCTTCAATCATCTACTCTTGAAATCAGTAGAACAAAAACTCAACTCTCATATTTTAACATACATCAAAATTTCAACACAATCTTCAATCATTTACTTTTATTCCTTCGGCAAACGTTCACACGCATTAACCAGAACGTTCCCATGTATTAGAAACGTTCCCACATTAGCGGCTCATCACCATTGTTTTACGCAGAGCAGGATGACGTTTTACCTCGCCTCTGAACGTCTCCTCACTCGGGTCTTCCTCAGTCTTTGCATTAAAAGGCCTGATATTTGCGCGTCGATGATCGGGCTCTCGCTTAACTGGACTGTTTGCCTCGCTTCCTGTTTTCTCTTCCTGAATGCGGGTTTTTTAGATCATAATGTTTGTTGTTGTTGTAGTTATTTTTGTTTTCCTAATTCTTCTTCTTCCTGTTATTTTTTTTTTCTTCTGCTGAGTTTGGTTAATGATATTGTTTTTGTTGTTGTTCATGTTCTTCTAACTCTTCTTCCTCTTCTTCTTTTTTTCTTCTTCTTCGTTTCTTCTTTTCTTTTTGTTCTTCTTCTTCTTCTTCTTCTTCTTCTTCATCTTCTTCTTCTTCTTCTTCTTCTTCTTCTTCTTCTTATTATTATTATTATTATTATTATTATTATTATTATTATTATTATTATTATTATTATTATTATTATTATTATTATTATTATTTAAGCCACGACTACTACTACTACTACTACTACTACTACTACTACTACTACTACTACTACATCATCATCATCATCATCATAACCAGTGCGAGAGAGAGAGAGAGAGAGAGAGAGAGAGAGAGAGAGAGAGAGAGAGAGAGAGAGAGAGAAAGTAAAAAAAGAAAACAGAACAAATAGACAGAGAAAGAAAGGAACAATGCCATAGAATAAGTAAAAAAAAAGAAAGATAAATAAGAAAGTAAGAAATAAAAGAAAGAGAGAAGGAAAACAAAAGATAGGGAAAGAGAAGAAGAATGAGAGTAAGGGCAACAGAAAAGCTAGAGAGAGAGAGAGAGAGAGAGAGAGAGAGAGAGAGAGAGAGAGAGAGAGAGAGAGAGAGAGAGAGAGAGAGAGAGGGAAAATTATCAAATCTTTTAGAGGCTCAGGGAAGGCGAGTTATTTTTCCATGATAAAGAAAGATCAAAGGGAAGATGAGGCTCCATTATCCTCCTTTTGCTTCCTCCTCCTCCTCCTCCTCCTCTTCCTCCTTGTTTTCCTCCTCTTTTGTTCCTTTTAATTCTACTTTTTCTCAGTTTCTTTACTCTCTCTCTCTCTCTCTCTCTCTCTCTCTCTCTCTCTCTCTCTCTCTCTCTCTCTCTCTCTCTCTCTCTCTAATATGTTTAATCTTCATGGCTTCCGCGTTTTCTGTTTGTCTGTGCATTCATGGATGACTACACACACACACACACACACACACACACACACACACACACACACACACACACGGAACATAACACCAAAACACGGAACGAGACGCGAAACAGTGATGGAAGGGAAGGGAAAGGAACGAAAGGGAAGGAGATAGAACGAGGAAAGGGAAGGAAGGGAGGAGAGGGCAAGGAGTAGCGAATTAAGGAAGGAAGGAAGGAAGGAAGAATGGGGTGAGAAGGAGAGAAAGAGAAGGAGTAAGCAACGGAGGATAGGAGGAAGAGAAGTAAAGGGATGAGGAAGGGCGGAACGAAAAATAGAGAGAGAGAGAGTAAGGGAGGATGTGAAGGAGACAAGAAGGAAGAGAGGAAGAGAAGGAAGGGAAGGATGGAGGGAGTATAAAACAGGGAGTACGGAAAGGAAAAGGGAGGAAGGAAGAATAAGATGAGAGAGAGGTAGGAAGGATTGAAAAGGGAGAGGAAGGAAAAGGGTAAGGAAGGGAAGGTTGGAGGAAGGGAGAGACAGACAGACAGACAAACAGATAGAAAGACAGACAGACAGAACAAAGGAATGAAGTTGAATGGAGGAGAGAGAGAGAGAGAGAGAGAGAGAGAGAGAGAGAGAGAGAGAGAGAGAGAGAGAGAGAGATGGGTGGAGCCAGGGAGAGAGAGAAAGGAGGAGGAAGGAGAGGGAGAGAAAGAGAGGGAAAGAGGCAGGAAGAGAGGAAGGGAGGAGAGAAACCGGGAGGAAGGGAAGCAGGGAGGAAGGGGGGGGGAGGGAGAGAGACAGGGAGGAAGGGGGGAGGGAGGGGGGAGGAGGGAGGGGGGGAGAGGCAGGAACTATTAGTGCATAATATACAAAGGAAGTAATTTTCGTCTGGTAATAAAGATAATAAAACTGGGGGGAGGGGGGAGGAAGGGGAGGGGAGGGAGGAAGGGGAGAGGGGGTGCCTGCCACGAACCTCCCCCCCTCTCTTCCACCACCACCATCATCACCACCACCACCACCACCATCACCATCACTATCACCATCACTATCACCACCACCACCACCATCACTACCACCACTATCACCACCACTACCACCATCACCACCACCTGCACCTCCACATCTATTGCTATTGCTATCACCACCACCACCACCACCATCATCATCACCTCCATCATTACCACCACCACCACCACCATCATCACCACCACCACCACCATCATCACCACCACCACCACTATCATCACCACTCAAATTTGTCGGTTGTCCATCTCATTATCAAACATATTAAACCGCAAGAGAGAGAGAGAGAGAGAGAGAGAGAGAGAGAGAGAGAGAGAGAGAGAGAGAGAGAGAGAGAGATTTTTATAATATTTTTGCCTCAGGAACTTGGTGTTGGTGTATAATTTCTTCCTTCCTCCTCCTCCTCCTCCTCCTCCTCCTCCTCCTAATCTATAATAATATCACATCCTTACTACAAATTTCTCTCCTTCTGGTGGAGGAAAAATGGAGATAAAAAGCAAATAATGGATAAATATTTGCCCGGACATCCTAAGTAAATAACCTTGCTCTCTCTCTCTCTCTCTCTCCTCCTTCCTTCCTTCCTTCCTTCCCTTCCTTCCTTCCTTCTCTCCTCCTCTCCTCTCCTCTCTCTCTCTCTCTCCCCCAGCGGTGTTGACAGGAGGGCGAAAAACAAGCCGGGCATTATGTTGAAGCCAAAATATCGACATCGGTGAAAATTAACCTGGGCCAAATAACACGGTGAAAATTAGCGTGGACGGCGAAGGTGAGGCCAGGAAACACTCATCACACACACACACACACACACACACACACACACACACGGGAGCATAAATATTAATCGTGCAGCGCCTAGGAATTTTAAAACCTGAGGAGGAGGAGGAGGAGGAGGAGGAGGAGGAGGAGGAGCAGGAGGAGCAGGAGGAGGAGGAGGAGGAGGAGGAGGAGGAAGTGTTGTAGAAGGTGGTGAAAGTGTAATAGTAGCTGTGTTAGTGTACCAGTTAGTTTGAGGACGAAGTGGAGGTGAAGATAAAAAGTTGTAAAAATAGAGTAGAATCTGTAAGCATTGAGAGAATAGGATAATGCTGAAGAGGAGTAGAAAGATTTTGAAAAGGAGCTGGAGGAGGTAGAATAGGAGGTGGCAGTAGTTCTGGTGTTCAGTCAGAATACAGAAAGAAAGAGAACAGCAAGTAGGAGAACAACGAGAAGCGGAAGGAGGAAATGAAAGTAAAAGACCACAAATTAGCAAGAACGCGAAGTCAAGCTTGTTCTAAAGTTTTCCTATGAAGCTGTGTCGATCATGGTATTTCACCGTTTACTAGAAGTTCAATAATATTTAATGAAGTGGATACAACAGACCACATTGTAAACACAACCTCTTTATATAAAAAAAAACTGTTAATAGAAACAGTTAAACTTGCATTCTCTAGAAAGGCGAAGGGTGCGTGGAGACATGATCGAGGTTTATAAATGGATGAAGGGCTTTAATAAGGGGGATATTCATAAGGTTTTGTTGGTAAGAGAACCGGGTAGGACACGAAGTAATGGGTTTAAACTGGATAAGTTCAGGTTCAACAGGGACATAGGCAAAAGTTGGTTTACTAACAGAGTGGTGGATGAGTGGAATAGGCTTAGCAGTCATGTGGTGAGTGCCAATACAATTGTCACATTTAAAAATAGATAAATTCATGGACAGTGTTATTAGGTGGGGTTAGATACACGGGAACTTAGGGTCAAAGGAGCTGTCTTGTACAGGCCTACCGGCCTCTTGCAGACTCCTACGTTCTTATGTTCTTATGTACTACGACCACAACGAGTAATGATAAAATAATAAACATAATAACAAAGCAGAAAGAGAGACTTCAAACTAAACACAATTAACACACATATACCGTTGATGAGGAACTGGTAACACTGACAAATTCACACAAATCTATGACTATTGACAGTAACAATGATGATAAGAAAGTGATTAATAGAGCTTGCAACACCTGACAGTGGTATTATGTGAGGAGAAAGTAAACAAACAAGTAAATAAACAAACAAGAAAAAAACACGTCTGGCACTGATGAGAGACTGACATATTTGTGGCTAATAGTAATAATAATAATAATAATAATAATAATAATAATGATAATAATAATAATGGTAATAAAAGTGAGTGATATATTACACAACACCTAACAGTTATTTCAAGTGAAGGGAAACTAAACTAAAGAAGAAGAAGAAGAAGAAGAAGAAGAAGAAGAAGAAGAAGAAGAAGAAGAAGGAGGAGAAAAAGAAGGAGGAGGAGGAGGAGGAGGAGGAGGAGGCATAAGTGGAGCAAAAATAAGGAAAAAGATGGAAGAGAAGAAGGAAGAGGAGAGAGAGAAAAAAGGGAAGAAGGAGATGGAGGTAAGAGGAGAAGGAGGAGGAGGCATAAGAAGAGCAAAAAAGGAAGAAGACAAAACAGAAGAAAGAGAATGAGAAGAATGAAGAAAAGGGAGGAGGAGGAGGAGGAGGAGGAGGTGGAGGAGGAGAATGTACGAGGCTTGATGAATATAATAAAACTCCTCCGGCTGTAGAACGAAGAGGAGGAGGAGGAGGAGGAAGAAGAAGAAGAAGAAAAAGAAGAGGAGGAGGAGGAGGAGGGAGATGGGTGAAATGGGGTGAGGAGGAGGAAGGGGGCGGGGGGGCGGGGGGGGGAGGCGGGGGTATAAGGTTGACCCGCTTGTTAGTTCAGAAAAGACGAGTCGTGCATGTTGATGTGTGTGTGTGTGTGTGTGTGTGTGTGTGTGTGTGTGTGTGTGTGTGTGTGTGTGTGTTCGTCCTCCACTATTTCCTTTCATTTCTTTCCTTGTATTTCATTTTCTTCCTCTTTTCTTTCTTTTCCTTTCTTTTATTTTATTTTATTTCCCTTTTGCTTCCTTTCCTTTGCCTGTATTTAAGTTTTTCTCTTCATTATTTTCATTCTTTTTTTGGTAATTTTGTTTCCCAATATTTCCTTTATTTTTTTTCTATTTTTCCTTTTCTTCCTCTGTATTTCCCTTCCTTTCTCCGTATTTTATTTCTTTTCCCTGTATTTCCATTATTTTCCTTCATCATTTCCTTTTCTTCCTCTGTATTTCCCTTCGTTTCTCCGTATTTCCTTTCTTTTCTCTTCATTTCCATTCTTTTCCTTCCTCATCATTTCATTTTATTCCTCTATTTCCCTTCCTTTCTCCGTATTTAATTTCTTGTCACTTTATTTCCATTCTTTTCCTTCATTATTTCATTTTCTTCCTCTGTATTTCCCTTCCTTTCTCCGTATTTCCTTTCTTTTCCCTTTATTTACATTATTTATCTTCTCCATTAGTTCCTTTTCCTCCTATGTAATTTCCCTTCCTTTCTCCGTATTTCCTTTCTTGTTTCTTTATTTCCATTCTCTTCCTTCCTCTTTATTTCCTTTTCTTCTTTTGTATTTCTGTTTCTTGTCCTTTATTTCCCTTCCTTCTCTTGTAATTCCTTTTCTTCCCATTATTTCAGTTTCAATTTTTCTACCTCACAAAATTATGAAAAACCAACACCTCTGAAAACCCAACATAACCTCCCGTCCCTCTCCCCTGTTAACACACACCCCGTTTTCTTCGTAACTACCAGCAAGAATATTACCATTTTCTATAATACACTAACCCTCACCTACCCCCTCCCTCTCCCTCCTTGAACCGTAAACTAAAAACAATCTCCACATTTGCATAATATACATACACACTCTCCCCCGACGCAGCTAATAGGTGTGGGTAAAAACTTGTCGGCGGGGCGTTCGTCAATCAGGTGATAATGACGTGAACAGGTGATGAAAGCAGAGGATCGGGGCGCCTATGATTTGCTTACTGAGGCCAGCTTGTAAATATCAGACGTGGTTGTGGTGGTGGTGGTGCTGGTCTTTACGTGGACAAGGTTTACGCGTCTTCGATCCGGTAAAACTTGTAGGAAAACGCTTTCAGAACCTTTCCAGACGATCATAACCTTTGCCTTACGCTATAGGGACTTAGAGGAAGGACAGGGGTAGAGGGGGAGAGGTAGGAAGGAGAGGGAGGAGAGAGGAAATGGAGAGGTGAGAGTATGGGGTAGGGTGGATGCTGTGATGTAGCTTGATGTAGTGGGTAGTTGTTGTGGTGGTGGTTATTGTAGTGGTATACGTGTTAGTGGTGGTGGTGGTGGTGTTATGAATGTTCTTGCAGTGGTGATGGTGGTGGTGGTAGTGATGATGGAACTCGTAATAGAGAAGCTGGTGATGATGGTAATGGTGGTGTTGATGGAGGTGGAGGAGGTGGAGAGAATGGTATATGTGGATGAGATGGTGATAAAGAGGAGGAGGAAGAGAGAAAGAGAGAGAGAGAAAGAGAGAGAGAGAAAGAGAGAGAGAGAGAGAGAGAGAGAGAGAGAGAGAGAGAGAGAGAGAGAGAGAGAGAGAGAGAGAGAGAGAGAGAGAGAGAGGTGATGGGGATGCTGCAAAAAGGTGTGTGCCGGGATGACTTTGGCGGACGATAGAGATGAGGGTAATGGAAGGAGTCGTTGGTTAGATAATGATGGCAGGCCCGGAGTGAGGGTAATGATGGTGTGGTGATGGTGATGATAGTGAGCCGTTGATGGACGAGAGGAAGGCAGTGATGGTGTCGTTGATAGTGACGCAGCCTGTTATTACACCGTTATTTACGACGAGAGACGCCCCCGGGAGCCGCCTGCATCAGATAACGATTAAGAAAGAAAAAAAGAGGAAGGAAGAAAAAATATAAACAGGGTGAGGGAAAAATAATTATTACAAATTTCTGAAAATACACAACCGCCCGACCGACCGTGTGTGTGTGTGTGTGTGTGTGTGTGTGTGTGTGTGTGTGTGTGCATGGGGGGCTGACGCTTGTACACACACACACACACACACACACACACACACACACACACACACACACACGCACACACACTCTTATTGATCCTCGCTCCATCAACATGCAAATATTTACTCGTTCCCAGCATACTCATGAGAGAGAGAGAGAGAGAGAGAGAGAGAGAGAGAGAGAGAGAGAGAGAGAGAGATTAGTCTTCATTTCCTTGAGGGTTGGTAACTGTTCCCTCCATTTCATCTTCTTTTATCTATCTCTTCCTGTGGCTTCGTGGCGCCCAGGAACCCGCGATTATCCTGCTTCTTTATGTCTGTCTGTTTGTGTGTCTGTGGTTGTTAACACACACACACACACACACACACACACACTCACACAAGCACACACCTATTATCTCTCCCATTTCTCTCTCCCCCCCTTCTCCCCCCCTCTCTCTCTCTCTCTCTCTCTCTCGTCACCTGGTTCAAATCACACTGACCGTCTTTTGTCTCTTAAATTCCGCCGCCATGTTGCCTCTCTATCTATCTTCTACCGATATGTTCATGCTGACTGCTCTTCTGAACTTGCTAACTGCTTGCCTCTCTCTCCCGCGGCCCCGCTCTGCTCGACTTTCTACTCTAGCTCATCCCTATACTGTCCAAATCCCTTATGCAAGAGTTAACCAGCATCTTCGTTCTTTCATTCCTTTTACTGTTAATCTCTGGAACAGCCTTTCTTCGTCTGCATTTCCTCCTGCCTACGACATGAACACCTCTTCTCCCGAAATTTACCTCTTTTTTGGGGGGCACTCATCTATATTTTCTTTTACAGGGGCAGTGATTAGCGGGCTTATTTTTCCCCATTTATTTTTGCCCTTGAGCTGTTGCCTTTACTTAAAAAAACAAACAAAAAAACTGGCCTCTCCTTGTCAAATACATTAGCACGTCCAGGTAACTTGTAGATTTTGACGTAAGTGAACAGGTGAAGAACAAACAGGTGTGCGCCTTGTTGCCCACCTGAGCCTACCTGGGAATTACCTTGGCGTGAATTACTGCCTCCCCAAACACTTTTCTCAAGGGGTCTATTTTTGCCCTTGTATGCAGGCGGGAAAGCACTTGAGGAATGATGTGTGTGAGGTTAGGTTAGATTAGGTGAGGTGAGGTTAGGTTAGGTTAGGTTAGGTTAGGTTACTCACACACACACACACACACACACACACACACACATGACACACATCTATCTGTCTATCTATCTATCTATCTATCTATCGTTACATACCTCAAATCACATACTTCGAGAGAGAGAGAGAGGGTGAAAAAAAAGAAAAAGAAGATGACAAATGAGGGGGAGGAGGAGGAAGAGGAGGAGACACAGAGAAAGAGAAAACATTTGATTAAGGCGACAAGCAGGTTAGAGAGAGAGAGAGAGAGAGAGAGAGAGAGAGAGAGAGAGAGAGAGAGAGAGAGAGAGAGAGAGAGAGAGAGAGAGAGAGAGAGAACACAACACAATCTAATAACACAACCAAGAAAACAAAGAAAACAGGAACAACAAAAACAAAAAGAGGCAACCAACAGACCAGCACCGACCAGCCCCAGCCTCAAAAAACCCGCCAACCGGTCCCGCAAAAAAACCCGCAAAACCCGCCACCTTCCCGCAACCCCCGAGGACCGCCACTAAATCCCGGGTCCAATCTGGGAGCGGGCGGGGCGAGGCAGAATGTTCACAGTGGGTCTTATTAAAAGGTGAATATACGAGGTGAAAATAATACCTGAGCTTGTCGTGGTGAGGCGCAAAGCAGGCGGGAGAATATATAGAGTGGGTGGGGGGAGGGGAGAGGGGGGAAGGGGAGGGGGGAGAGGGGCTTGGGGGCTAGTTTTTGGGGGTATATAGTTGTGATATTTTGGATTTTTTAAGGGATTAGGATTTTTTTTTGTGTGTACGTGTGTGTGTGTGTGCGTGTGTGTGTGTTCTTGTTCTTTTCTTTATCATCATCATCGTTTTTCTTCATTCATCTCCTTTTTCTTCTTTTTTCTTCTCGTTCATCTTCTTCGTCTTTTTCTTCTTTTCCTTTCATGTTTTTTCTTATTATTTTCCATCTTTTTTTTATCAACTTTCTCCTCCTGTTCCTTCTTCTCCTTCTGTCTTCTTCTCCTCCTCTTCCTTCTTCTTTTCCTTCTGTCTTTATTTGCCTTTTACATTTGAACGCATCAGCTGGTATGACCCCTTTTGACTTCTCCTCCTCCTCCTCCTCCTCCTCCTCCTCCTCCTCCTCCTCCTTCATCGTCCTCCATTGTGATAAACTTAACATCTAACTCCTCTTGACTTGATGGTATTTAAATTTCAGTCAGCCTCTCCACTTCCTCTTCCTCCTCTTCCTCGTCCTCCTCCTCCTCCTCCTCCTCTTCTTCCTTCTCTGTTTCTCGTGTACCGCTGTTTTCTTTTTCCTTCTTTGTTTTGTTTTGTTTTAATAATAGCAGTTACCTGAAAATTGAATTAGGTCACAGAAGGAGGTTGCCCGCTTGTTTGTGTTATCATGCTCTCTCCTCCTCCTCCTCCTCCTTCTTCTTCTTCTTCTTCTTCTTCTTCTTCTTCTTCTTCTTCTTCTTTTTTCTTCTTCTGCTTTTTCTTCTCCTCCTCCTCCTCCTCCTCCTCCTCCTCCTCCTTATGAATTTCTAAAAGTTTGAAAGACTCGTGGGAATTTTCCGAGAAAGCATAAAAACTGAAAATGAGAGAGAGAGAGAGAGAGAGAGAGAGAGAGAGAGAGAGAGAGAATATCCAAATTGCCTCTCTTTGTTCGATCATTAAGTGCAATTTCAGGATAAAACCTGTCCAACTTTGTGGCTGCCAAGTGTTGAGTCTCTCTCTCTCTCTCTGTGTGTGTGTGTGTGTGTGTGTGTGTGTGTGTGTGTGTACGGCGTAAATAAACATGACCAAAACAAACACGTACGGCATAACATGAATTAACAAAGACGTGAAAATAATCATGGGATGCTGAAACTGCTAAAACTTCCAAGGCGCGTCAGCACCCAGCAGGAGACAGTGAATGTCGCTCCGTGCCGCCCCGAGTCAGTGCGCCTCGTGTGCGCCCCGCCGCGCAGTCCTCGGGCAGCAGGTCACGAGACTCCGCGTGTGGGTCTCCTGCGGGGCTTCGCCAGCGGGTCAGTGCATGGCGCTGCATGGCGGGCGTGTCGGGGCGGCGTCGCTGAGGGAGGCAGGTGTGTGGGTGTCGCAAGATGGTACCTTCGGCGCTACCGGCAGGGAAAATTTGTCACGTTACATGTGGCGGCGGCGCCGCGTCGCAGCCACGACCGTCGTGTTGGACGGTGACGGCGGCGAAAAGCCACGACGGCGGCGCTGCCCGGGGCTGCTGCCGCCGTGGCGGGGCGCTGAGCGGCGCTGCGCGGGTCGGGGCGGACACGGTGGCCGGCCAGCCAATCATTATGTTATTATTCTTGGCCAGCCTGCGAGGCGCACGCCAGCGTTGCCACGTCTCACAACGTATAATTCTCATTGCCACATATCTCTTGAAGTTAGTAGAACTCTAATCATCTATGAAAAATATATATAATTTCGTAAATTGCAAATTGAATTTTAGATATTGTGTTTATCTTGTGTTGAAATCGTTGTAATTCCCACGCGATGGTGAGGCCAGGCGGGGCTCCGTGCAGCGCCGCGCGGCCCGCGGCGGCCCCGGCGAGGCCCTGCCGCCCCGGCCACCGCCACAGGTCTGGGGCACGCCGCCCCCGCGGGCATCAGCGGGGCGCGGTTCCCGAGGCACAACTCAGCAGTTCTTCGGCCGCTGCAAGGCCTTCCAGACGGAGCCCCGTCACATCTTACCCTCCCTTCGTGAAGCCCCTCTTCCCACCTCCCTCTTTCCTCCCCTTGTTCCCTCGACACCCCTCCCTCCCTCCCTCCTTTTCTTCCCCTCCGCGGCTCGCCCTCCCCGCCGTGGCTCGCCCTCCTCATATTAAGGCTAAAAGTCTGTAATTTTCCGTGTTGTCCCATAGACGATCATTATTCCATTATTTCCGAACCTCTTATTAACTCCCATAAGAGAGAGAGAGAGAGAGAGAGAGAGAGAGAGAGAGAGAGAGAGAGAGAGAGGGGGGGAGGGGTATGGGCGTCAAAGCTGGACACGTTTGGAGTAAAAAGGGCTAGGTTAGCAGAGAGAGGAATAATATGGGAAGGGAGATGCGATAGATGGGAAGAAGAGTGGGAGAGACAGAGGAAAAGGGAGGAACGATGAAGAAGGGACGTAGGAAAAGGAGAAAGCAGGAGGAGGAGGAGGAGGAGGAGGAGGAGGAGAAGAACGGTAAACGAATGCAGAAGATAGATAAACAAGAGGAAGATAATAGGGAAGAAGCGAAGGTCGGTAGCAATGTTTATCAAAGTCGCGGTTTTTCCCTCAGTTGGGCTATTTCCAAAGAGGCTCCGCGGCAGGTATTATAGCATTTGGAAGTCACGGGAGTTGCGGTTTTTACATAACGGACACAACTCTTCTTTTTTCCTCAGTAATGTACCGTAATTTATATTTATTATATTTATTAGAGGCTATTTTGGGATATTTTCACATCATTTTGGCTATTTTCACATTTTGGGCTATTATCGGAAACTTTGGACAAATTTCAGATACTTTGGGCTATTTTCAGATAATTTGGGCTATTTTCAGATAATTTGGGCTATTTTCAGATACTTTGGGCTATTTTCAGATACGCTGGTCTATTTTCAGATAATTTGGGCTATTTTCAGATAATTTGGGCTATTTTCAGATAATTTGGGCTATTTTCAGATACTTTGGGCTACTTTTTCGACGTGGCATCCTCTTGTAAACTCCATCAATGACTTGGCAACGCTGGAAGAGGGTGTTGGGATGGCCCGGACAGGATCGGATCACGTGGGGCGGTCTATTACTGTGTTAAAGTTGTCAAATATATCAGACGGCGGGCAGAAGGGAAGAAGGGAGAGAGGGGGGACGGAAGGGGAGGTGCTGGTGATAGAGGGAGGGAGGGGAGGAAGGTGGGAGAGAGGTGAAGGTGGTGGTGGAGGTTGTTGGGGAAGGCGAGGTGAGATAGTTGGTGGAAGGGGGGAAGAGGGAGGAAAAGAGGTAAGGGTAGATGGAGGGATGGAGGTGTAGTTGAGGGTTGGGGTGGGGGTAGAGGGATGAGGGAAGGTAAGCGGGTGGGGGGGCGAGGTGAGAGGTGGTGGTAGGGGTGGGGGTAGAGGGATAAGGGAAGGTTAGGGTGTGGGGGGTGCGAGGTTAGAGGTGGGGGGGTAGAGGGATGAGGGAAGGGTAGGGGGTGGGAGGGGGCGAGATGAGAGGTGGTGGTGGGGGTGGTGGTATAGTGATGAGGGAAGGTTTGGGGTGGGGGGGATGGTGGTAGAGGGATGAGGGAAGGTTAGGGGGTGGGGGGGGCTGCTAGCAACTTCAATTACGATAATGGGCGCCGTGCGTTGATATATATTGATTTTTGGCTATTTAGATAAGTTTGCCCGATAAGGTTCCTCGGCTCCTGAAGAAAACGGGATGTTGCAGAGGTTGTTAAATGTACGAAGAGGCGGAGGTGGTGTTTGCCCTCCCTATTTATACCTTATACTCCTTCTATTAACATCCTTGACTTATATATATGTTACGAGGAGACAGACCAACAACTTCTATATCTCCTGCTGAATGAAAGAGAGAAAAGACCGAAAGAAAGAACGATGAAAGAATGAAGATGCTAGCTGACTCTTGCATGGAGAAGTTGGACAGCAAAGGGATGGATGAGCTTCCGTCGAAAGTCTTGTCTCTCTGTGATGCAAATGTTTATACTCCACCTATATAATCTTGTACTTCTTTTATTTCCATGCTTTGTCTATATGCTATGGGGAAACATGCCAGGGTCTTGTATATCTGGAAAGGGGAATCATAACACAACAATCTCACGCCCAATTAACCCGGTAGCAGCAACGGGCCAAATTTGTGGCTTTACCGTGTAGCAGCGACGGGCCAAATTTGTGTCTTTACCGTGTAGCAGCGACGGGCCAAATTTGTGCCGTGATATAAACCCCCAAAATAAATGATACATAAACTGATAAGAAATGCTTTGATATATATTATGAAATGGTTTGTGTGAGTGAAGATTTTTTCTCAGTTTTCTAGCTTAGAGGGACCATTAAGAAACATGATCCCCGCTGGCCGAAGCAGTCAGACTCGTACTCAAATTTAATAACTCCTGAGGTGTCTTGATAATCCCTTCTTTTTTTTTTCTTTTTTTCTCTTAGACGTTTCCCTCCCTCCCTCACTCTCTCGCTCACTCACTCACTCACTCACTCACTCACTCACTCACTCACTCATTTACTCACTCACTTCCTCGTGTTAAAATGTCGATGACCTGAGCAGATAGTTCGATGATATACACACACACACACACACACACACACACACACACACCTGGACGTAGTTTATTTCACTTTTAGTTGGTGTGCGTGCGTGTATGCGTACGTGTTTCGTGTGCGTGTAAGCGGAATTCCGCGTTGGTTTGGATACTGAAAAGGCTCTCTTGCAACACACACACACACACACACACACACACACACACACACACACACACGCACACACAGTAGATGGTTTTGATTTTCGTTATAATTGACGTCCTTGATTGTGTGTACGTGGCTAAAATTAAAGTTCTGTACGTGATAATTTCATGTATTTAGTGGTGGTGATAGTGGTGATGATGGTGGTGGTGATTGTGGTGGTGGTGATGGTGGTGGTGGTGATGGTGGTGGAGGAGACGATAATGGTGGTAGAGGTGGCAGTGGTGTGAGAGAGAGAGAGAGAGAGAGAGAGAGAGAGAGAGAGAGAGAGAGAGAGAGAGAGAGAGAGAGAGAGAGAGAGAGAAAAAACACCCCCCTCCCCCTCCCCCTCTCCCATTTCCTATTTCCACACACGAACTGGGAATAACTTACTTTTTTGTGTGCCAAGTCTTAGTTAGCGACCATGTAACGTGCCTCCATACATGCTGTGGAAGCCTTAGGTGGTGGTGGTGGTGGTGGTGGTGGTGGTGAAGCAAAGGTCAGGGAGGAAAGGAGTTGAGATTAGGAATGAGACGAAATGGCAAGGGAAAGGAAGAGAAGAAAACAGGAAAAGGAATGAGAGGTAAGGGAAGATGGAAGGGGAGTGAATGGAAGGTAAAAGATGGGAAGTAGAGGTGAAGAAAGCGAAAGAACGGAAATGGAAATGAAGAAAAGTAAAGGGAGATAGATGGAAGGAAAGGAAAGGAGAGGTAAAGAAAGGAAAGGAAGAGAGAAAAGGAGATTAGGGATAAAAAGAAATGGGGAGATAATTTAAACAAAGGGAAGGGGAAGAAAAAGGAATGGGAGGTAAAGGGAAAAGAGGTGAAAGAAGGGAAGGGAAGAAGAAGTAATGGAGGGGAAAGCAAAGGAAAGGGAAAGGAAGGAATTGTAATGGGAAATATGGCAGAACGGAAGGAAAAGAAGGGAAGGGAAGAAAAATGGATGGGAAGTCACGGTAAAGGAAAGGAAAGGAAAGGAAAGGAAAGGGAAGGGGAGGAGTGTTACAGTGATTGGGGGAAGGGAAGGGAGGAGAAGAGAAGGGAAAAAAATAGAGGAGAGGAGAAAGAGGAAAATTGATATGGTGGGGGAAGAAGAGGAAGGGCATGGGAAGATAAAGAAAGGGAAGAGAGGAGAGAAGAAAGAAAGAAGTGCTATGGTGGTGGGGACGGTGGTGGTGGTGGTGGTGGTGAAGGGATTCCTCGCAGCAATAGTCTTTTTTTATCAGTCTTAATTAACGTGCGTGTACCTGCTTCCCTTCATACGTGCCCCGGAACCCCTTCAGTGTTCGGTGGTGGTAGTGGTGGTGGTGGTGGGGGTGGTAGTCGTCGTGGTGGTGGTGGTAGTATTAGTGGAGCTACTGCTGGGAAGGGAAGGGAAGGGAAGGGAATGGAAGGGAAAGGAAAGGAAAGGAAAGGAAAACGAAGGGAAGGGAAGTGATGGGAGAGGAATGACGGGGAAGGAAGGGGAGGGAAAGGGAAAGAAAGGGAAGGGAAGGGAAGGGAAGGGAAGGGAAGGGAGAGGAAATGAAAGGGAAGAGAAAGGAGGGGAGGAGAAGAGAAGGGAAGGAAAAGAAGAGGAAAGGAAGGGAAGGGAATGATAGGGTAAGGGCAGGAAAGGGAAGGGATGGAAAAGAAAGGAAAGGGGAGGGTGTTGTAATGGTACTGATGGTGATGGGAAGAAAGGGAGTGAAAGGGAAGCGGAAGGAAGGAAGGAAGGGGTGAAAGATTGGGATGGTATTTTCTCCCTTCCCTTCCCTTTCCTTTTTCCGTCTCCTCCCTTCACCTCCATTCCTTACCCTTCCCTTCCCTTTCCGTCCCCTCGCTTCCCTTCCCTTCGCCTCCTTCCCCTCCCCTTTCCTCCCCTTCCTTCCTTTCTTCCTTTCCCTTCCCTCCCCTTTTCCATTTCCTCCCCTCCTTCCCGTTCCGTTCCCTTTCGTTCTGTTCCCTTCCCTTCCATTCCATTCCCCATTTCTCCCACCTCCACCCCCACCACTTACCACCAAAACATCCACCAATCCCTCCCTCCCCTTCCCCCACCACCCCCACCACCCCAACCCACCACCCACCAGCACCAGCACACATTCGCGTCACGTGTGTGCGGCCACTCGCGTAAGCCCTGCATGTCCTGGGCCAGCGGGAGACTCGGGCACAAGCAGGCTGGTGTTGGCGTGAATCATGGCTCGCCGCCGGGGCCCCGCGTGGCTTCTGCAGCAACAACCCCGCGACAGGATTTACGACGCTGACAACACGTGTAGCTACAAGAACCCCTGTAATAAGGGCTGCAAGTCTCCGGGAGCGATGAAGGGGAGAGGGGGAAGGGTGGAAGGGTGTTGTGTCTTTATGTAGCTATTAAAAATGTTCCTATTATTGCTAGTCTTCGGCAGTATTGAAAGATTGAAATAGGATGCCTGGAGAAGTGTTATGTATCTATATGTATAAGAACACCTGTAATAAGGGCTGCAAGTCTCCGGGAGCGATGAAGGGGAGAGGGGGAAGAGTGGCAGGGGGTTGTGTGTTTATGTAGCTATTAAAAATGTTCCTGTTATTGCTAGTCTTCGGCAGCATTGAAGGATTGAAATAGGATGCCTGGAGAAGTGTTATGTATCTATATGTATAAGAACACCTGTAATAAGGGCTGCAAGTCTCCGGGAGCGATGAAGGGGAGAGGGGGAAGAGTGGCAGGGGGTTGTGTCTTTATGTAGCTATTAAAAATGTTCCTATTATTGCTAGTCTTCGGCAGCATTGAGGGATTGAGAGAGGATGCCTGGAGAAGTTTTGTGTATCTATATGTGTAAGAAAACCCATACTTAAAGCTGCAAGTCTCCCACAGCACAATGATTGGCGGAGGAAGGTTGAATGAATGGCTTGTTTGTGTTAGTAATTATAAAACTGCTCATACGAAAGGCCAGCAAGTCTTCTGAACATTGGAAGATAGAGAGGAAAGGTGGAAGAGGGTCGTGTCAGTGAGTGCCTGCAGGAAGTTCCGTTTTAATGTCAGCAAGGGAACCGCCATCAGACTTCTTTCTTTCTCTTCTCTCTTCCCTTCCCTTCTCCTCGCTTGCCTTTCCCTCTCCCTACCATAGCAATATTCCTTTTTCTCCTCTCCTCTCTTCTCTCCCTTTCTTCCATTCCCTTCCCTTCCCCTCCAAACACCGCCATAACACTCCCTTTCTTCCATTCCCTTCCCTTCCCCTCCAAACACCGCCATAACACTCCCTTTCTTCCATTCCCTTCCTTTTCCTCTCCTGCCCTTCCTTCCTTTCCCGTTCCTTCCCTTTCCTCCCTTCCCCGCCCTTCCTTTCCTTTCCTTTCTGTGGCATCATTTGGCATTGCAGGATAGAAAGAAAGTGTGGAAGAGTGTGGTGTATAGATGTAGCTATTAAAAAAGTCCATGTTTATACCAGCACGTCTTTGGGAGCATTGAAGAATAGAGAAAGGATGGGTATGAAAGTGCTTCGTCTATGTAGCTATTAGGAAAGTCCCTATAAATACCAGAAGGTCTTTGGCAGCGTTGAAAGCTAGGGGGAGAGTGGGTATGAGTGGTGTGCCTGTATATGTACCCACAAGGAAGCTCTTTTAATATCAACAAGTCTTTGGGAGCATATTAATTGAGAGAGGAAGCGTGGGGGTTGGGGCCGCGTCTCCATAGCGTGCAACCTATCAAAAAAGTCGTTACATAGGCCTGCAAAGTATTCAGAGGTAGGCATTACGAGATTTATAGAAGGGGAATAGAAGGAGGGAGGGAGGGAGTGTACAAATAGGTGTCTGTCTATGGCGTTGTGTCCCTGAGAATGTATTTGTTGTTTACTGTGGTGTGTGTTGTGACCTCGTGGCTATGCATGGTAAGGCGTGGTGAGGGAAAGTTGACTGTATGTGAGGGAGGAATGGGGGGGTGACTGTGTGTGTGTGTGTGTGTGTGTGTGTGTGTGTGTGTGTGTGTATATATACCGGTTTTCAGACGGCCATTTACGTCCCTTCAGTCCTTATACAAACGCCCAGGTCTGTTGCCTCCCCCGGTCTTTGCTTGGCGTGGAGGAGGGAAGGGGGGTGGGGGGGGTGGAAGGGGAGGGGGAGGGGGCCCAGGGGTGACGTGCGGGGCATTCATTGATGGCACTCCCGCTATTTATCTCAAGTGGTAATTGTCTGCGCGCGTGAAGAGTTTATTGTTCCTCGTTATGCATGTCTTATTAAGTGTGTGTGTGGAGTGCAAGAACGGGGGAGGGGGAGGGAGTGAGGGATTTAGTTATGCACACACACACACACACACACACACACACACACACACACACACACACACACCTTCAAATTTTTACATCTTCACTCCCACGAAAACTAAAAAAAGTGAAGGAAGGAAAAGGAATGGAGAAAAAAGAAATGAAAAAAGGACGAATTGAAGGAAGGAAGGAGGATAGTGAGGGAAAGAAGAAATGATGGAGGGAAAGAAATGAAGGAAGGAGGGAGGAAAGGAAGGAAAAGGACGAGGAAGAAGAGAGAGAGAGAGAGAGAGAGAGAGAGAGAGAGAGAGAGAGAGAGAGAGAGAGAGAGAGAGAGAGAGAAACTAAAGCATTCCAATAGTGTTTTTTTTCTTTCTCTCTCTTCCTTTTGGTATGTGAGACGCACACACACACGCACGCACGCAAGCAAGGCAGCAAACAGGCAAATGGAGGCAGGAGGAGGAGGAGGAGGAGCAACCGTTTCTGTGTGTGTGTGTGTGTGTGTGTGTGTGTGTGTGTGTGTGTGTGATATAACCCGGATCCCTCGTCTGGTCCTTCTTCTCGTATTCCGGAGGGCGACGCGGAGTGCAACAGAGCAAATCTTATCAGTGTTTCATCTCCTCTCCCTCTTTATTTATCTCCGCGGCCTGGGAAGACTTGGAATACTTAGGAGGAGGAGGAGGAGGGAGGAGGAGGAGGAGGAGGAGGAGGAGGAAGTTGGTATAGAGTGAATTGTAAAAGGTTGATGAGGAGGAGGGAAAGGGCGAGGAGGAATGAGGGAAGGAGTGGAAAGAAGTCGGAACGTGATGTGAAAATGTAAGTTCTCGAGTGAAATGGTGTTGTGAAGGAGAGGAGGAAGAGGTGAGGTGAGGTGAGGTGTGTTTGGCGGGTCGTGTTGATTGTTTTGTTGTGTTTTTGTTGGTGTTGTTTGTGTGTTATTGTGTTTTAGGTGACTTGTTTATTGATGTTGGTTGTTGTTTATTTCTTTCCTAGATTGTTGTTGTTGTTGTTTTACGTCTACGCCTATAGCGCCGGTAAGCTTGCTTGAGGGTCCTGGATGGTGTTTGGCCCCAGCCCGTCATGGCGCGCAGGCAACTTTTTATAGTGGCGCCAGTAATGCTTGGCTCACGCTGTCCCCCGGAACTCATTCTTGATTCACTGGACGGTTTTCTTCTAGCGTCCGGGTTGATGGGTGGTCTTCAGGGTAGTCTTGCCTGTGGGTAGTCTTAGGCCACTCGGCGGTGACTGAAAAATCCCAGGTGGTAGCGTGGGGATTCGAACCAACGTATGAGCCCAGCACGCTAACCACTCAGCCACCGCCTACCCGATTATTATTATTCCTGTTTTTCTTATTCATTGTTTCTATCAGCATCTTTTTTCTGTCTTTCTTGTTCTTCTTGTTCTTTTTCTTCCTCTTCGTCTTCTTCATCTTTATTCTCCTTCCTCTCTTTCCTCCTTCCACCTTCCCCTGTTCCTTTGTCATTTATGTGTTCATTGTATTACTTTTCTCTTTCATTCTATTACTATTGTCTCTTCTTCTTCTTCTTCTTCTTCTTCTTCTTCTTCTTCTTTTTCCTTTTCCTCTTCTTCGTCTTCTTCTTTTTCTTCTTCTTCTTCTTCTTCTTCTTCTTTTCTGAAATTCGCCACGTCGACAGAGAGAGTGTGTGAGCCTAGAATACACGTTTTGCTAGGAATGTGTGTGTGTGCGTGGGCTGAGAAACACACACACACACACACACACACACACACACACACACACACACACACACACACACTCTCTCTCTCTTCATTATAATAAGGACGCCGCTGGTCGGTCTTAATAGTCGAGAGTCTTACATAAATAACACTTATCTTGAACTCTAATTAACCTCCCATCGAGATTGAAACACTACCACCACCACCACTACTACTACTACTACTACTACTACTACTACTACTACTACTACTATTACTACTACTGTTGCTGTTACTACCACATTCTTCTCCTCCTACTACTCTTCTTTTTCTTGTTCTTTTTCTTCTTGTTTTTGTTCCTGCTTTTCATTTTCTCTCTTTTCCCTTTCTCCTTTAGTATTTCCTCTCCTCCTCCTCTTCCTCCTCTTTTTCTTACTCTTTCTTCTTGTTTTTGTTCTTCTTGTTCTTGTTCTTGTGTTTTATCTTCTACGCCTTCTTTGTCTCCCTTCTCTCCCTTTCTTCCTCCCTAATAAGTCTTTCTCTTCCTCTTCTTCCTTCTTTTTCTCCTCCACTTCCTTTTGTTTTTCTTCTGTTTCTCTTCCTTGTATTTCATCATCTCCATCTCTCCTCCTCCTCCTCCTCCTCCTCCATTGCCTCACCTGCCGCACCTCCCTCGCCGCTAATTAATTGTGTTACCTGAGTACTCATCATCCGGGACGCCAGTTTTCATTCCGTTCTGTTCCCCTTCCTTCTTCATGTTCCGTGCCGCCTGTTGCTGCTGGGGGAGGGGGGGGCATGAGGGTGGTGATGAGGGCTTGGATTGTGGTGGGGGTGGGGGGGTGAGGATGATAGAAAGAAGGGGAAGAGAGAAAGGAGGAAGAGAAGAAGGAAAATGAGAGGGAACATAGCGGAGGAAACAGAGGTGATAGAGGGAGAAAGGAAGGTGGAAGGAGGAAAGAGGAGGAAAAGGAGATGGAGCAGGACGAAGAAAAAGAGGAAAACGAAGAAGAGGAGGAGGAGGAGGAGGAAAAAGACGAAGAAAAAGAGGAAAACGAAGAAGAGGAGGAGGAGGAGAAGGAGGAAGACGAAGAAAAAGAGGAAAACGAAGAAGAGGTGGAGAAGGAGAAGGAGAAAGACGAAGAAAAAGAGGAAAACGAAGAAGAAGAGGAGGAGGAGGAGGAAGACGAAGAAAAAGAGGAAAACGAAGAAGAAGAGGAGGAGGAGGAGGAAAAAGACGAAGAAAAAGAGGAAAACGAAGAAGAGGAGGAGGAGGAGGAGAAGGAGGAAGACGAAGAAAAAGAGGAAAACGAAGAGGAGGAGGAGGAGGAGAAGGAGGAAGACGAAGAAAAAGAGGAAAACGAAGAGGAGGAGGAGAAGGAGGAAGACGAAGAAAAAGAGGAAAACGAAGAAGAGGAAGAGAAAAGAAAGGAAGAAAGAAAGAAGAAAAGGAAGAAGAGACGATGATGTTAAGATTGAGAATGAAGAAAAGACAGGAGTAGAATTAAGGAACAGGAGACGAATGAAGAAAAAAAAAGAATAGGAATCAGAAGGCAGGAAAAGAGGTAAGGAATAGAAGAATGAAGAAGAATAAAGAAAAGGAAGAAAAAGGAAGAAAAAAAATGTTTATAATCTTAGAGGTGACTGTATATTGAGTTTCCTTGTATGTCCACTAACACCACAAGTCTCAATATAAATGTCTAAGTCACTGCAACGTCAGCCTGTAATCGAATCTTCAACCAAATACTCAATCCGTCATAATAATCTTCCCTCAGCAAGTCTTAAAATCAATGTCTATCCGTTCACTTTTAAATTTCAATGTCCGTTCCTTCACTCCGCGTTCACTTCCCTTCCTGTTCGTGAGGTAAAAGTTAAGTAAAGGTTAGAGTTATATAAGTTCCGCGTCAATAATGAAACGTTGCAGTCTGTTTTACGAATAAGGTTGTGAAAGTATGCGTGCAAGTCCTACTGTGATGTGAGGGAGGGAGGGAGTGATCGGAGTGTGGGATGAGAGGGGAAACGGAAGGAAGGATAGAGAGAGAAAAAGAGAGGAAGGAAAGTTGAGAGGGAAGGAAGAATGGGAGGACTGAAGGATAGGAGAGGAGGAAGGTAGTGATAACATTGAGGGACGAAGGAGAAACGGAAGGAAGGATAGAGGGAGAAAAGAAAGGAAGGAAAGTAAAGAGGGAGGGAAGAATGGGAGGACTGAAGGATAGGAGAGGAGGAAGGTGGTGATATCAGTGAGGGACGAAGGAGATGAAAAACGTGAGGAAGGATAGAAGGAGGAAAGGAAGGGGTGAGGGAGGAAGGGAAGGAAGGATAGAGGGAGGACAGAAAGGAAGGAAAGTAAAGAGGGAAGGAAGAATGGGAGGAACTGAAGGATAGGAGAGAAGGAATGTAGTAATAGCAGTGAGGGACGAAGGAGAAACGGAAGGAAGGATAGAAGGAGAAAAGAAAGGAGGGTAAGTTAAGAGGGAAGGAGGAATGGGGGGAACGGAAGGATAGGAGAGGAGGAAGGCAGTGATTGTAGTGAGAGACGAAGGAGAAGGAAAACCTGACGAAGGATAGAGGGAGGAAAGGAAAGGGTGAGGGAGGAACGAAGGAAAGTGTGGCGAAATAAAACTGACTACTTTTGCGTGTATAAAGATGTGACTGCCAACAACCCTGACTCATGATATACAAGTTTAGATGTAGCCAAATAAAACTGACTACTTTTGCACGTATATAGATGTGACTGCCAACAACCCTGACCCATGATATACAAGTTTAGATGTAGCCAAATAAAACTGACTACTTTTGCGTGTATATAGATGTGACCCCCAACAACCCTGACTCATGATATACAAGTTTAGATGTAGCCAAATAAAACTGACTACTTTTGCGTGTATAAAGATGTGACTGCCAACAACCCTGACTCATGATATACAAGTTTAGGTGTAGCCAAATAAAACTGACTACTTTTGCGTGTATATAGATGTGACCCCCAACAACCCTGACTCATGATATACAAGTTTAGGTGTAGCCAAATAAAACTGACTACTTTTGCGTGTATATAGATGTGACTGCCAACAACCCTGACTCATGATATACAAGTTTAGATGTAGCCAAATAAAACTGACTACTTTTGCGTGTATAAAGATGTGACTGCCAACAACCCTGACTCATGATATACAAGTTTAGATGTAGCCAAATAAAACTGACTACTTTTGCACGTATATAGATGTGACTGCCAACGACCCTGACTCATGATATACAAGTTTAGATGTAGCCAAATAAAACTGACTACTTTTGCGTGTATAAAGATGTGACCCCCAACAACCCTGACTCCGCTCCACATCTCCCTAGTGTGGCTACTCTCCCAGGACTCAGCAAGGTGTGGCCGGGACAGAGCTGGCGCGGTAATCACAGGGTCAAGTCACTTTGCCACACACTTAACCTTTTCGGTCCGAGTAAATTAATTTTGTAAACATTTCATTAGCCGGCGTGGGCGGGCGAGGGGGCCGAAGCCGAGGTTGGCCCAGTGGTGGCGGGGCGTCCCTCTGCCTGGGCGCGCAAGGGTTGGAATCGCCGTTCCTTCACCGCCACCTTCAGGACGTTTAAGCCGGCCCGGGATGAATGAACGCGCTTGTCCGGGACTCACGACCAATTAATAGGTTCTGCCGTACTGCTCGTAATGGAGAACCGAAGATTTTACCGGGGGCTGAAAGGGTAAGGTAAGGCGGGCAGAACGACCTCTCTCTCTCTCTCTCTCTCCTAACTTTTATCTAATCTTTATCTCACTCTCCACCTCCTTTCTTACTTCTTTTTATCTCTTATTATCAACCTCTCTACCTCATCTCTTCCTCCTCCTCTCTTCCTTCTTCTTTACTTCCTTTCTCTCTTTCCTCTTTGTTATCTTTATCAAATTTTCCACCTCTTCTCTTCCTTCTTTACTTCCTTTCTCTCCACCTTCCCTCTCTCTTTGCTTTTTGCTATCTTTATCTATATTTTTCCACCTCTTCCTCTTTCCTTCCTTCCCTCTGTCCTTAACGAAGCAATTACCGGACCCCAGTAAGGTATTATAAGGCTGGCATACCTCACTTCTTCTCCCATTTCCCTCATCTCATTTTTATTTATCTCATCCTCATTTTCTTGTAACTCCTTAATCTCGTCTATATCTTTCTTTATCCCTCTCCCTTCCTTCATCCTTTCTCCTCCTGCAGTTGCGGCCCCCAGAATAGAGCGCCCTAATCATCCTTCCTCCTCCTTGCCTATCCTTTCATTCACTCTCTTCCTTTTTCCTTCCTTCTTGTATCCTTATATATATCTCTCATTATCCTTTCTTCCTTTTCCCTCCTTCCTCTCTCTCTTTATCCATTTTTCCACCTAATCTCTTCTTTCTATCCCTCTTTCCCCCTTTTTCTTTCTTTCTTTCTTCCTCTAATTTTTGTCTCCCCTTCTCTTCTCTTCTTTATTCTTGTTTACTCTCCTCCGTCCATGCCTTTCTTCCTCTCTCCTCCTTGATCTCTCCACCTCGTCCTTCTCTCTCTCTTCCCTCTGTCCCTTTTTACTTTCCTCCCTTTATGGCATCCCTCCCCTTCTATCTCTCTACCTCCTCCTTCTCTCTCCTCTGTCCCCTTTCACTTTCCTCCCTGGCCCTCCTTATCTCTCTTCTCTCTCTCCAAGTCACCCTCTTTATCCTTCTCTCTGTCTCCTGTTCTTCTCTATTCTTGTACCTCCTCTTCATCATCACTTTTATTTGTCTTTCCTACCTGCCTTCCTTCTTACCTTTTATTCTGTCTGTCTATCTCTTCTTCTTCCTGGTCTGCTGCTGTTTGTTCTTCCTTTGTGTTCTTTTGTGTGTTCCTCTGCTGGTCTCCCTACTTCCCTCTGCTTCCCCTTCACTGCTCCCTCACATCCATCATCTACATATCTCCTCCTCCTCCTCCTCCTCCTTTCGCTCACATACACTCACTCACCCCACTAACACACACACACACACACACACACACACACAGAGAGACAGGCTTTCCATAAATCATTTGCAAAGTTCAACCAGATTTTTGTTACGTCGAGAGAGAGAGAGAGAGAGAGAGAGAGAGAGAGAGAGAGAGAGAGTCGTAAATAATCCTTAAGTAAAGCAAATTAATAGTTTTTTTCTTTTTTTCTTTTTTTTGCATGATAATTGTTGGGTCTAATCAGGCAACGAGTATTAAGGAGTATGATTAAGGAAGTCGCCCTCCCTAACGAGTCTTCAACGGGTATTCGACGAGTCTTATTGAGGGTCTAAGATTTATGGGCGTTCAAACATCTTATTTCATGATCCGACTTTTCATGAATCTGATGCTAACCTTTGCAATCTTGTATTTACCTTTTTTTTTTAATCTTTTTCTCTTTTCTTCTTTTTGATAAGCTTAGTTTGTTCTTTGTTTTCTTTTTTTTCTTCCTTTTCTTAGTCGGGTAATTAGATTTTTTTGCGCTTGGCTGTCTATATCTGTATCTGTGTCTTTCTATCTATATCTCTGTTTGTTTTATTTCTATTTATTTTGTTTATTGTGTTGTTGTATTGATTGTTTATATGTTTTTTTTATTTGCTTAGTTGTATCTGTTTTTTTTATGTTTGTCTATCCGTGAGTGTGTTTGTGTGTTTGTTTGCTCCTCTATCTGTCTGTTTGTGTGTCCGCCTGTCTGTCTTTTTTTGCTTCTGTCTTTGTTTGCTTGTCTGTCTATCTGTATGTCTGTCTGTCTGTGTCTGTCTGTCTCTTTCCCTGTGATTGTCTGTTTGCGTGTGTTTGTCCGTCTATCTGTCCGTCTGTTTTTGATTCTGTCTTTGTTTGCTTGTCTGTCTGTCTGTCTCTCTGTCTGTGTCTGTCTGTCTCTTTCCCTGTGATTGTCTGTTTGCATGTGTTTGTCCGTCTATCTCTCCGTCTGTTTTTGATTCTGTCTTTGTTTGCTTGTCTGTCTGTCTGTCTCTCTGTCTGTGTCTGTCTGTATCTTTCCCTGTGATTGTCTGTTTGCGTGTGTTTGTCCGTCTATCTGTCCGTCTGTTTTTGATTCTGTCTTTGTTTGCTTGTCTGTCTGTCTGTCTGTCTGTCTGTCTGTCTCTCTGTCTGTGTCTGTCTGTCTCTTTCCCTGTGATTGTCTGTTTGCATGTGTTTGTCCGTCTATCTGTCCGTCTGTTTTTGATTCTGTCTTTGTTTGCTTGTCTGTCTGTCTGTCTGTCTGTCTGTCTCTCTGTCTGTGTCTCTTTCCCTGTGATTGTCTGTTTGCGTGTGTTTGTCCGTCTATCTGTCCGTCTGTTTTTGATTCTGTCTTTGTTTGCTTGTCTGTCTGTCTGTCTGTTCGTCTGTGTCTCTGTCTGTCTCTCTGCCGGGTCACTTAATTCTTCACATCACTAGTAAAAAGGAAAACTTTTAAATATGAAAATACGAAACATAAAAATGCAATCACCCCTACCACCAACACTACCAACAACAACAACAACAACAATAACAACACGCCACCACCACCACCTCCACCACCACCACCGCCACACTTGGCCTATCAACACCGCCCATGAACCTCCCTATCTGGCATTATGGACAGGTGGGGTTTCTCTCAGGGTGGGCCTCTCCTCTCTCTCCTTCCTCTTCCTCTTCTTCTTCTCCTCTTCCTCCTCTTTCTCCTCTTTCCACCTTCTCTTCTCTCTCTTTTTCCCTTCTATATATTCGTTTCAACTGTCTTTCTCCTTATATATAATTTTTCCCTCCCTTATCTCTCTCTCTCTCTCTCTCTCTCTCTCTCTCTCTCTCTCTCTCTCTCTCTCTCTCTCTCTCTCTCTCTCTCTCTCTCTCTCTCTCTCTCTCTCTCTCATTTAGCCTTTGTTTCCTCATCTCTTCTCTATTATATTCATTCACCAATTCTCTTATCCCTCATCTCCATCTTCTTAATCTCCTTCACTTGTACCTCCTCCACTTTCTCCTTCATTCTCCTCCACAATTTCTTCTTTCCCCACTGCTTCCAACCTCCAACCACCTTCTTTCGTCTTCACTCCACTTTCTTCCTCATTTCTCTTCCTTTTTCCTTCTATGATCCACCTTCTCCCTCCCTGTCTCCCTTTTTCCCTCTACAGTCTCTTTAGGTCCCTCTTTCTCCACTCATCTCCTCCTCCTCCTTCTCCTTTCCCTCCACCCACGTTACACTCCATTCACCTCCTCCTCCTCCTTCATCCCCATCCTTTTCTTCCCCATCCTTTTTTTTTCATCTCCTAATCCACTCCATTAAACACCTCCATCTACTCTCCCAACTCCCTTTTCCTTCACTCAAGTTCTTTAGTCAATCTTCTTCCTCTTCTCTACGCTGCTTCCTTCATCTCCTTCCTTCTTCTCTTCACCCTATTTTTTCCTTCCTTCCTTCTTTTTTTCTTCCTCTTCCGCCCCGTTCTTTCTTCTACTCCTTCATCTTCCACCTTTGATTAGATAGTTAGTGTAGCTCGTCACAAACAGCCTCGTAAGGACCATCAAGTCTGCTGTTGCTTGTTCTTCATTTGTGTTGCTTTGTGTTCCTCCACCTCCTTCCTTCCCCACTCCCTCCATCCTTGACCGTCTTTTTCCTCCATTTCTCACTCGTCTCTCTCCATACCTATCTTCTTCCCTCCACGCTTATTCTTCTCCCTTCTAATCCACTTCTTTCCTACCTCCTTCCTTCTCACCCATCCTCCCTCTCTTCATCCTTCCACCCTCCATCACCACCACTCCACTCTCTCCTCACCCATCCACACACATCTCTCCCTCCATCCACCCAGTCCAATCCCCATTCCATCCACCACACCACCTTCTATCCCCTCCTGCCCCCTCCCCCCTCGGTAACACAGCCGTCACACCGGGCGACCAAAATAACCATTAATTGATATGAGCGATAAGGCGCAGCGCACTAATGGAATCAACAAGAAAATCGCATTTGAGGAGAGACAAACAAAGACAATTAAGTGTTTAATGGACGTAAGACTTGGCCTCTGATCCTTAATGGGAGGAGGAGGAGGAGGAGGAGGTAGGAAGGATAAAAAAGTTGGAAGAAAAGAATGAAGAAGGTGGAGAAAGGAAAGGATAGGAGTGAAGAGGATGAAAGAAGGAAAAGGGTTGGGTGAAGAAGAGCTTACGTGGAGGAGGAAGAGGAGGAGAAGGACGAGAAATGAAGGAAGCAAAAAGGATAGGAAGACAAGAATGAAGAAGTGGAGAAAGAAAAGGAATCGAGGGAAGAGAGTAAAAGAAGGAAAAGGGTTGGGTGAAGAAGACCTTATGTGGAGGAGGAAGGGGGGGGGGGAATGAAGGAAGAGGAGGAGGAGGAGGAGGAGGAGGAGGAGGAGGAGGAGGAGGAGGAGGAAGAGGAGGGTGACTAAAAGGTTCTGAATAGGAAAACTATAAGAAGAAAAGGTTGAAGAAGAAGATTATCAAAAAGAAGAAAGAATGAAGGCAAAGAAGTAAAGATAGAAGAAGATAAAAAAAAAATAAGAAGAGGAAGAGAAGGAAGAAAAAGAAGAATAAAGAAGTCTGGTAAAAAAAATATAGAGAAAAAATAGGAAGAAGAAAAAAAACGAAGCAGAAGAAAACAAGAAATAGAAAAAAGGAAAACAAGAAACAGAAGAGCAAGAAGTAGAGAAATAAAGAAGAGAGGTAAAGAGAACAGGTTAGAGAGATTTACATAGATATTCAGACCACACAGATCCTATAGTCCAGGTGGTATGTTCTTAAACCTTAGTGAAACGATATCAAAAGACCACCAAGACTTTATTTTTTTTACCTTAACGAATATAAAGAAGAAGAGAGAGAGAGGACAGGTGTGGGGACTAATTAGCTATGCAGTGAGGAACAATGAAAGTGAGTTACCTGACAGAGAGCACCTGTGTGACTGTATGTGTGTGTGTGTGTGTGTGTGTGTGTGTATGAGTGTGTCTGTCTGTCTGTGAGTTGTAAAATAATAAACAAATCAGACAATATTAAACCAAAACAAATATGAAGGAAATACAAACATAAACATTCTCGATAAAACTAATTAGAATAAAACAATAATACGAGGAACATAAATTTCAAAGGATCATAAAACTGCTTAGATAATGTAAATAAATAAAAGTGGATCTCGTATGAATATTAATAATGATGATAATAATGATAATAAAATAATAATCTGATAATAAATGTAATGAGATACACAACAAGGAAACGTAATAAAGATAAATGAGACAGCGAAGGAATAAAATCTATATTATTATTTTTATTTAT
The DNA here is from genome assembly GCF_024679095.1 of Eriocheir sinensis. Lineage (NCBI taxonomy): Eukaryota > Metazoa > Arthropoda > Malacostraca > Decapoda > Varunidae > Eriocheir > Eriocheir sinensis. Next base: position 6,877,389 of record NC_066575.1, on the reverse strand, counting down.
TCTGATTATTTTTCCTGTTTTTTTTTTTTTTCAATGACAATAGATAGTGAAGGCGAGAGATGATTGGTCCCCGCATTCTCTTTCTTTTCTCATTCTCTCTCTCTCTCTCTCTCTCTCTCTCTCTCTCTCTCTCTCTCTCTCTCTCTCTCTCTCTCTCTCTCTCTCTCTCTCTCTCTCTCTCTCTCTCTCTCTCTCTCTCTCTTCTTTTTACTTTTTCTCTCATCTTCTCTTTTCATTATATTTTCTTTTTGCTGATTTTTCTTGTCTTTTTTCTTCTTATTTTCTCCCATCGTCCTTTTTTCTTCTTTTTATTCTCAAATTTTCTCCTATCTTTTTCTCTTCCCTTATTTTCCTCTTCTCTTCGCATTACTCTCTTATTATCGTTTCTCACATCTTTTATTTATCTAGTCTTTGTTCCTCTACGCTTTCCTTTTATTTTTTCTTCTCCACTATTCTTATTCTCGTCTGTAATATCTTTAATAATCTATCCTCTTTTTTATCTCCTTTCACTCCAGCGTTGCAGTATCTTTACCCATAACAATAAATTCAATAACAGGCTCTGCAGTCGATGTTCATAGGCGAATCAAATCCTCTTATAATTCTAATAATTGGCATTGGATTCCTTTTTCTGGGCATACTTGAGGTTACAATAATGCTACTGGATGATAACGCGATAGCCGATTCACTTGTAGGATCGAGTACTATCTTTTTATGTGATCCAATCCTCTTGTCATACCGAAGCGTGACGCGGATGATTATTGATAGTACTGAATCCCTTGCCTGGTCACAGTTAAGGGTTCGTAACTATGCGTAATAACGTAATTGCTGCATCATTTAGGGTTTAGTATTGAGTCCTACTGTCTAATCCTCCTGTAATGGTGATGAGTGGTGTTGGATTCTCTTTGCGTTCGTTTATGAGGATTCGCGGTAATTGATCGTGACCCAGAGGAGGAGAAGGAGAAGAGGGAAAAGAAGAAGACGAAGAAAAAAATAGAAAAACACAATCAAGGGGGGCACTTTTATTATTATTTCACTTATAAATGAAAGCGACGGGCGATATGTACACAATTTAGAACTTACATCTTATTAGCTTGTTAACTAAAAATACAATCAAATCCCTTTTCATAAGAATATTATTTTATTAATCCGCAATAAAGTAATTTATTGTAACCCATTTTACCTTGCCCATAGACTGCACCATGATCCAATTTTACTAAACAACTAAATTTAATAATTCTTCCTTTAAGGATTATCTGATAATGATGGAATACAAACTGTTATTTAACAAAAGCAGGTGAGGTTTTTCGTGGTTTATCGATTCTAAAACAGGTTCCTCTGAAAATATTAAATTGCGGCCATTTTTTTTTATTTCAAGTATTTATCCTTTACTAATTTAGATTAGGTTAAGTTTATTTTAGAATAATAGGGTATCTAATCCTAGTTTATTACTAAATTTTTTTAACTTTAATTACAATTTTTCTTTATACAAAATAATATCTAATTTTACCCTTTATCATCTGTATATAAACTTTTAATTACTCATTTAACTACAACCTTAAACTTTTTACTCAGTCTTAAAGTATAACCGCGAATGCTGGCACAAATATATATCAGATTTTGATATTATTACTATATCATACTTGAATATATTAACTTATAATATTTGATGCTGAGATGATAAAAAATTATAATTTTACTTCCCTTATAATTTCAATTTAGTATTTAATCAAATTGTTCAAATCACCGTTTAGCTGTCATACAATATTAATAATAACGCACAAATTTAAGCTAAAATCAAACATTGTATAACCAGTAATTGACAAGTTTATATAAACAAAAATATATAAATATAGCATAAAACTAAGAATAACTTTATACTTAAAGTATAACTTATACATCTTAAGCGCCACAAGTTAACATTTTATTTAAA